>NW_009258133.1:0-245905 GCF_000149755.1 Phytophthora sojae | reverse complement strand
TCCGGCTCCTCGATGTCCTTCTCACAGTACTTCCACACGCCCTTGCGTTCCAGCTTCACCTTCATGCGCTCGAACCACACCTCGAAGTCCTTGCCATCGAACGGTGGTTGAGCAGCCTTCTCGCCCTTCATGCCCTTCTTCTTCGTATCTACACTTGTACTGTAACGGGGTTACACGAGAGTTACCCGAAGGGCTACGAAGTGGGTACACACTGTCTAACCTAAATCAGTAGGAGAATCAGTGCATGGCTTCAGAGCCACTGATTATGCATATGACTAGGGTTCACTTTGCTAGATAGTGAACCGGATACATTTACACCGTAGGCGGCTTTGCCGCAATAAAGGGAAATACATTCAGTTTGAGATTCACACAGTTCAGAGTTAAGGGTTGACTCTTGGAGTCCGTAAGGTGTACGGACTCGTACGTTCTGGTGACACGAGGCGGTCCCCAGAAAATTGCCGACGATGTGCCGTCACCTCTGTGACCTGGAGTTTGTATCGGATGCTGATTGGTGAATGACTTGGATACGGCGCGGCTGTACCCGTGTGACATGGATGGCGACTGTGGGAGAGAAGTGATTTCTCGGGATGAATCCAGCGTCTGCCGCAGATGGGCCCAACTGGCTGGAAGTGTGAATCCTGGGAGTGCACGCCCAGAATTTCAGAGAACACTCAGTCCAGCCGCGGACTTTCCCTTACGATGAGTGCCTAAAGTCTGGCGGAAAGTGTCTCTGGAGAATGTATCCCAGATACACCTCATCTTGCTGTGGCTCAGAGTGCCCCAGAGGATCAACTTACCCTGAGAATCAACCCACTACTACCATGATCATGCGCAGGAGGCCGCTAAACCCGCTAAACGTGTGGCTTTGAGGAGATACACACGAGTCTGCACTGCAGCAGACTTGTTACCCAGAGTGCCGCACGATGACGCAGAGTTCACCTCCCTGAGTGCAGGTGACCCAGAGTTGAAAGATGATTCTCTGGGTTTGGACCATAAATCCAGACTCTCTATACTGAACTGAAGTGTTTCCCAAGCCAACACCCAAGAATCCCTACAGTTCCCCAAGATTCCTCAGAATTCCCAGGATTTCAGAAGATGACCCTGAGTGTCACCTGATTCTCAGGGATTCGAGTCGGTTCGCAGTCAGTCTGCAATCAAAGTGATGCGTGACCTTGAAGAACCGTTGTGGATGCACTGACTGGATACTTTCGAGGAGTCGAGAGGGAGTCCTGCACCATACTAAACCAAGTCTAAGGACCCACAATTGGCACTTTCGACGCCGTGCGACAATGGATTCGCAAGCCGATCGCAAGATTGGACCGCTGATCCCAAGGTATACTCAAGACAAGACATTTTGACCCCAAGCATAGTGAACAGAAGATATTTGCCCGAAGAAGATATATATATATATATATATATATATATATAGAGAGAGAGAGAGAGAGAGAGAGAGAGAAGTAGCTGATAAAAGCCAAACAGAGTTCCTTTTACCCTGTACTGCGCAAGTGACTTTGGCCAAGCCTGCTGACGGAAATCCGGAGGACCCGAGACTACGACCGCGGGACGCTAAGGGCACATCAACGGCGAAGGACAGCCGTCTGTGTGGGCTCCATCAAACTCAAGTCCAGTTAGGTGGTGACCAGCGACGGCCTTGAGCTTCCTGGGGTGATCCATCTATTCCATATCCTAGTTGGGTCACTTGCTGTGCTCGTGGTAGCCCATTTCATATTATTCCAGAGGGTATTCTGGGGTGCTAGGCAGTCGCCTCCAGGATTTTGTATTGACTGCTTGTGTGAAGGGAAGGTAACTGATAGTGGTTGTATTTTCCTCCTTTATTGGAGGTGGTGCGCGTTTGTGTGAGTCTCAGGGGAGCTAGGCCCCTGAATTTCAGACTCGAGTGAGCCTAGTGTGTGTGTGACCCACCGTCCAAGGGTCCAAAAGAATAAGTGACGGCTAGTTGTAGTGTTTGTATACTCTGTATTTGTTGGTTTTATCGAGCTAGGAGGGCATTTGGGTAAGGTGTCTTCTGAGTTCCAAGTCCCAGAGTTGACTGAAATCCTGGACCCTGAATTCGTGATATTCTGGGTTTCAGGGGATCTGATTCTCTGGGTTTGCCTTTTGGTGTGGAGGTGCGTTCTGAAGTAGACGTGCGCTCCCGCACTTCTTCGAGGCTACATTTACAACCGGTGGAGTGCCGTTCCGTCGAAGACAAACGAGCCGACAGGGATTACACAAGGTACCCACGCCAACCAAGGAGTGTGATTCTCAGGGTTTAAAGCTTTGCGGCTGCGAATCTCTGGGTCTATCTTCTTGCTGTTGACTCTCAAGTCGATTCTCTGGGTCTACCCCTCGGGAACAGTCTTGGGCTGCGCTATACGAACACCCCTGGGCGACAAAGATTTCATCGGCCTCGCCTCACTGGTATTAGAACGGGCTATATTAAGCTGAGACTCTGTGAGTCTGTTACGTCTTCCTCTGACGCTAAAGCTACGGCAGTTCCGCTGCACTTGGTAGCACTTGTAGTCAATCCGACACCTGAGTCTGTACAGACTGACCCTCTGTGGAGAATGGAGCAGTTCGCTCACTTGCCCCCGAACCAGCAGGATGCGCTTAAAAAGCTTATGTCCTTGCTGGGCCCCGAGGGCGTGACGCAACTTGCGCAGCAAGGCCCCGACGCGGTGAACGCGCGTCTCGAGGCGTTTTTAAGCTACGAGAATGCTCTGCTAGAGCACCTCCAGCAGATGATGGCAACGGCCGCGGCGCCCCAAGCGCCCGCTTCGTCATTCGACGCGGGAACAAGACCCAAGCCGCTCATGTTGAGCGTGAAGACCTTCGAAGGTAAGGAGGGTGAAAGCTTGATGCTTTGGACCCGTGAGATTGAGATGGCTATGAGCTCAGCTCTACTCCGGACGAAGTCGCAGCGCGTGGCTCTAGCTATCTCGAAGCTCGGTGGGCGAGTGGGCACTAACGTCCGGGACGTCGGTCGAGGTGGCCTTCCCGACGTGGGACCAGCTGAAACAGCAATTGTCTCGAGTGTTCGCTCCGCCTAACGAGGCGTATCGCGTGCGCTCACGCTTCCTGGCTACTCGGCAGAGCAAGAAGGAGTTGGTGGACTATGTCCAAGAGTTGAGAACTCTCATTGCTGGCATGTCTACGGACCCACTGCCGGAAGTAGTCACCGTTACGGTGTTCATGGAGGGCCTTCGCACTGGCGTTGCCTGCTCCGAACCCACCCGAGCTCTTTTGAAGAGGCTGTGAGCGTCGCATTGACTGCGGAGCACAACTTTAAGTCGTCGAGACTTGGATGGAATGCGTCTTACGCTAGCGCGTCGAGTGGTCCGGAACCCATGGGCCTCAGCTATGCTGAAGACGAAGAAGCCGAGCTTCGTGCTGCTGAGCAGCGTCGCGGTATCCGCATATGCTTCATCTGTGGTGACACCCGTCACCTTTGTGCTGGGTGTCCGCTGCGCCATCAGCGCCAGGCTTCGTCAAGCCGCTCTTCGAGTTCGAGCCAGGGCTCTGGTTTGTCTCGGGGAAACGAGAAGTCCCAGTAGCCTACTGGGGAATAACTAAGCTCTATTGAGCCTCGGCGAGGTGGAGGTCGACAGGACTTAGCCCCGAAGAGAGCCGTACTCTCTAACACGGAACGTGTATGCAAGCCGGGCTTGCTAGTTGTCCAAGCTGGGGTGAAGGGCTTCACCAAGCCATGGATGATTTTGATCGATTCGGGAGCGTCGGGTAACTACGCCCGGGGTTCTACGATGGACGGAAGTCAGCTTTATGCTGAGGCGCTGGTAGCGCGCGGGAGTGACATCGTCACTGTTCGTCTCGCGACGGGTGCTCGTGTCACGATGCCTAAGGTCCCTGTGGACCTGGGCGTGAAGTTTTTGGCTTTTGATAGCGTGGAACGCTGTCTGGTCTTAGACCTCGATTCGAGATATGATCTCATCCTTGGTATGGCGTGGCTGGAACGCCACGAGCCTTGGATCGATTGGAGGTCGAAGATCCTTGGTGCTACGCATTTCTCTCCTGGCGGAGCATTGGCGAGTCATGAACCCACCTCTGCTAGGAAGCGCTTCTGGCGCGAGCACTGGACCGAGTCGGCCAATGCGCTGGACATCGGAGTTTCCGAGTTGGTGGACACTGAGTGTGTTAAGAACGAGCGTTCCGAGCGTGGCTCGCGGACGGCAGGTGGAGCGGCACGAATTCCGCTGAGCGGGCGTGCGTCTGAGGGCGACGCCCTGCTGCGTGCCAGAGACGGCGCGGTCGGCACGATGCTGAAGAACAAGGGGCTTTGCCCGGATGAAGATGGTGGAGTGGCACGTAATCCACTGAGTGGAGGCTGCGGATCGTGCAGCTCTTCACTGAGTGTCAGTAAAGACACTGGGGCTCCCCTGGAGCTGAACGAGGTGGTGACACCTGGCGTCAAGACGCACGCGAAATCACGGAGCTCTTCAGGGAGGACGGTGTCCATTAAGAGGAGGCACCGCCGCAAAGCGCTGGCTGCGAGGCGCAAGGCGTCTGCGATCTCACGAGTCGAGAAGGGCGTGTCGAGCGGTGAGGCTCCACGCGAGAGCGAGCAGCTCTATACACTCGTGAATGGACTGACGGGCGACGTCGACGGAGGTATCAACCTCGACGACTTGTGACACGATGGAAAATTGGGCTTTCGTCTGGGCACATGCTGATTGGCTGAAATGGTGCGCCCGGACAATGTGGATTGCGGGACAAGTACAAGGATCTGGGACCCGGCGAAGACTCGCCCAGGATGCATATCGACCAGCGACCCTGGCCGAGTCGCTAACTCATTTTGTGACTCTGGCCGGGTGTAAGTCTGGGAGATACGATCAAGTTATACTCAAGTCAAGATGTTTCCGACCGACCTGGCAGACCGACCAAGGATGGGCAAAGATTCCGTGGAACGTTGAAGGAGGTGATTTGTACCCACGACTCTACACTGGATTTTGGCTCGGCCGGGATGTCGACGTTAACCGCGGTATAGTGAAATCAAGTGAAAAGCAGAATGCATGTCTAAGTTGCAGGAATATAGCCACAGAGTAAAAGATAAACAGAGTTCGTTTTCCCCTGAAACCCGCAAGCCGCCAAGAAGAGCGGGAAGCGCAGGACGACCAGGCACCGCGGCTAGGTACGACCGTGGTTGGATCTCTCCCTGAAGTAAGTACGCCAAGTTAGGTAAAGGGACGGGCGTACAGGCGTCTCAGGGTGATCCGCCTATTTCATTTCCTAGTTGCAGCCGTATTCCCGCCCAGAGCGAGGTCCTGCATTTCATATTATCGATTACATCTCGGGCGGAGTGAATAGCGCCGCCTGGGACTTGGCCGGAAGCCTATTGTGTGGTAGGGTATTGATATTGGTTATTTTTTCTCTCAGTACATTTGGGAGTGGTGCGCGTTTGAAGTCGCCCAGGGTTGACCAGTACCCTGGATACGGCTCGTTAATTGACTGGAGTAGTGACCCACCGTCCGAGGGTCCGAAAGAATAAGTGACGGATATTTGTATTTGTGTATAACTCTGTATTTGTGGTTATCGTCCAGAGTCGTAGGGCCTACGTTTGGAAGTACGTATCGCACCCCGCTCGGAAACCCAACTGTGTACAACAACTCACCAACTCGGCCGAGCTCCTTGGTTCGAAGACAAACGACCCGAGAGGGATTGTCACAAGGAACACACGCCATCTCGGGTGGACATCTTCTGGGGTATCCGCCTGAGAAGTTCTAAGGGACTTTGTTCTCCCGGAACATTCGCACACTATACACCTGGGCGGAAAAGGCGTTCACCCGCCCCGCCTCACCTGCCCTCACTGTCTGCTCTCCTGGAGCTGGACGAGATGTTCTTGGCCGAGTTCGGCGAAGCTTTGAAGGCTGGAGATTTGGCTGAGGTAGTGGTCATACGACCCGAAGAAGAGTTGAACTCGTCCTCGCTTCTGGATGAAGCTATCCTGGAAGACATCAAGAAGGCGCTGAATGCGCGGAGCGGATCGGCGATCCTGAAGGACCCGTCGGATCCCCTGTATCAAGTGGTAAAGGATTACCAGGACGTGGTCTCGAAGGAGCCGCCCTCGGGGCTACCTCCGGATCGAGGTATTCGACACGAAATCGATCTCGTTCCGGGAACGAAGTACTGCGTGACGAGGCAGTGGCCCTTGCTGAAGGGACAGTGTGACGTCATTGACGCGTTCTTCCGTGCGAAGCATGAGGCGGGCATGGTGCATGAGAGTAAGTCTCCACACTCTACGCCGACGTTCTGTGTCAAAGCCGAATGGCAAGTGGCGTATCGTGCATGCTTTCAACAAGCTGAATGCCGCTACCATTCCGACGCAGACGCCGATTCCTCGGAAGGATGTTCTTCAGAACAACATGACAGGATGTACGATGTACAGTGCGCTCGACTTGGTTGATGGATATTACCAATTGCTCATGAGGAAGAGCGACATTCCTCTCCCTGCGGTGAGTACTCCGAGCGGCATGCTCTGGGAGTGGTTGGTGATGCCCCAAGGGCTTTCGACCCCACCCGCGACGTTTAATCGTCTTGTGACGCAGCTCTTCAGGCCCCATCGGGCGTACGCGCAAACGTACTTCGATGACATCTTTGTCCACAGTCGTGCGGAGCACGGAAAGACTGATATGGAGAACCATGCGGAGCACCTGCGTGCTGTGCTCGAATGCATGCGTTGAAACAAGTTGTACGCCAACATTGACAAATGCATCTTCGGAGCGGAAGAGATCCCCTTCTTAGGGTGCTTCATCGGGAAGCGTGGCCAGAGGGCCGACCCGGTCAAGGTCAAGGTCATTGTTGACTGGCCGGTTCCCAAGAACCAGAAGGATCTTCGCAAGTGGCTTGGCTTGGCCAATTACTTGCACAAGTACAGCGAGAACTACGCTGAGATGGCTCGGCCACTCTCCAATCTCCTAAAGAAGGATGCGGAGTGGTGTTGGGACACCGAGCATCAAGATGCGTTTGCGGCAATTAAGGACAGTCTCCTTCATGCGCCTATTCTGGCTTTGCCAGACCCCGCTCGTCCGTTTAGTGTCGTCTATGACGCCTCGGACTTTGCCATCGGCTGTGCCCTGCTGCAAGCAGACGCCGACGGGCGCGAGCGCGTGGTGGCGTTCGAATCTCGCCAGCTGAAGTGTGGAGTAGCGCCCTCGGAGAAATCTCGCGAATGCGATCTCGCACAAACTCGGCGCGTCTGGATAGCGGTTGCGCCGAGCAAATTATTCCCGGTTGTTGGAGTAGCGTATCTTCGAAATACAGGCCCAAGTCTTCGCTGGCTTCGGAGTTGGGGGGGTTTGCGTTGACGCTTGTTCCTTGTCGTAGGGCGTCGAGCCTTGGGCGTGCGGCGTTATCGGGCCTACACGGGGGGTCTTGTGCACGGCGGTTATCAGGCCGGTGCGGTCCTTCGCCTAGGCAGCGCGTTATCGGGCGCCCACCTAAACGGTATACGTTTAACGTGCCTTTGTTCCAGCACGGGTCTGTGGGGGGGGTGGGGGGGGGGTGAGCACCCGAACCAGCAAACGACGTGGGGCCGCGATATCGAGGCGGTTCTACTTGCCGGCGCTTGGTGGTTCCCCTGGAACCTCGGAGAAGACGGGAGGTCTTTGTGGTTCAGAGAAATTTCGGGACTGAGTCCTTACCCTATCCTATGCCCTAGCTACTGGCTACTCCGTACTACTGCTTGCTAAGCCGATCGTTCTGTGCCTATCCCTACTTCTGTCGTGCTTGCACTGCCGTCCTTCAACCTGATTTGCGTGGCGTAATCAAGATCTTACCTCGACGCGTTTTAGTCGGCGCGTCTTACTCGGCGCGTCTTGCTCGGCGGGGATTAGGGTCGACGCGTTTTGCAGAGACGGGGCGCTGGTCGACTCGTCGGATGATTACGCGTCGAGTTGGACTCTGTCGCTGTGTCTCGCGGCCCATCACCTGCGTCGACTTTCCGTCGACCTCTGCCGCGCGTCGCCCCCATCAATCGCGTCGCGTTTCATCAACTGCGTCGAGTTCATCATCCGCATCCATCAGCATTCGTCTCGGCGCCTTCTTTCACCGACGCCGACGTGCCCGCTTCCTCTCTGGGCACTACACCACAGAAGGCTGCGGAGATGAACTATCCTGTCCATGACAAAGAGCTACTTGCGATGAAGTATGCGCTCGTCACGTTCAGGGTGCACCTGTTGGGCTCTCAGTCGTTCGTGATTTACACGGATCATGCGTCGTTACGCACTGCGACTCAGTCGTTTCATCTCTCGTAAAGGATGGCCCGCTGGCTGTCCTTCTTCGCGGAGTACAACTTCGAGGTGAAGTACAAGCCTGGCAGGCAGAATGTCCTTGCGGCCGCGCTGTCGCGCAGGCCGGATTATGAGCTGGCTCATGTAACGACCGTGACTTCGTCATTACCGGATTTGATCCGAACGGCTTATGCCAAGGACGACACCTGTGTCGCGTTGCTGAAGGCTCTGGGGAGCAAGGAGTTTCAAGACTCGGACATGGAATTGTCAGCGCGGCTGCGCGCGCGGCTACACCGTTATTCCCTCGATGGAGGACTGTTGTTCTACAACACCGGCCCGATGGATACTCCCCGCGTGGTCATCTCTCATGATGAGGATCTGAAGTATCGCATCCTCTATGAGGTACACGACACGCCGCAGGCCGGCCATCTTGGCCGTGAGAAGACCTACAGCTCGGTGAGCACCCACTACTGGTGGCCGAAGATGTACAAGTGGACGAGCACTTATGTGCGCACGTGTGAGACGTGTCAGCGAGTGAAGTCGTCACCTCATGCTGCAGCGCCGTTGGCGAGTTTGCCTGTCCCATCGGGCTGCTGGCAATCCATGAGTATGGACTTTGTGTTTGGCCTGCCGGCGGACGCGGCGGGCAACACAGGAGTCGTGGTCTTCGTGGACCGACTGAGCAAGATGGCTCACATTGCGGCTGTGCCGGATACCATCGATGGTAACGGTACAGCAACGCTGTTCTTGGACCGAGTGTTTCGACAACACGGACTCCCTGAGTCGATTGTCTCGGACCGAGACCCCCGCTTCACAGGCAACTTCTGGAGCGCGGTCTTTGCGGTGGTTGGCACCAAGCTGGACATGTCCACGGCGGACCGATGGTCAGACAGAGCGCGTGAATCGCGTCGTCGAGGACGTGCTCCGCAGCATTTGCGCTGAGACGCCGAAGCGCTGGAGCGCCATGCTGCCACTCGTTGAGTTTGCGTTGAACAACGCCGTGCACGCCTCGACAGGCTACACGCCGTTCTACGTGAACAGCTTGTCTCGCCCCCGCCTCCCGCTGACGCCGCCACGTGGTGGCCTCGGGCTTGATGGGGGAGGAGAAGCTGATCGGCTAGCCGATGTCAGCCCGGCTACTGTTCGTAAACAGGTTGACGCTTTCTTGTCGACGCGTCTGAGTGTCTTACGACATGTGCGTGACGCAATGGCTGAGAGCCAAGACAAGCAAAAGGAACATGCAGATGTCAGGGGCAGAGGCAATATTGAAAGTTATGAGGTCGGGGACCTGGTGTTGCTTAATGCAAAAAACTACCTACACATGCAGTGTCAGCCGTCTTCAAGACGAAGTTGCGCCCGCGCTTCATCGGACCTTTCAAGGTTGTGGCCAAGAAGGGCCTTGCGTACACGCTCAATCTTCCGAAGAAGATGCGGACGCACCCCGTCTTCTACGTGAGCTTGCTCAAGCCGTACCAGGACCCGATGGAGGTGCAGATGGAGGCACCGAGGGTGACGAGGTCACAGGCACGGAGGTCGCAGGCGTCGAGGACGCGACCATCAACGCGGGCACCGCAGGCACAGGCGGAAGAATCGGCGCCGGAGGTGCCACGGGCACAGCGAGAGCCACAGGCGCAGGAGGCGCAGCAGTCGGAGCCTGCATGCGGGCCAGGAGGTCGAGCTTACCCTGAAGCACAGCCTGCTGACGCTGTAGCTCCCCGAGCTCCCGGCCACGCTGCTCATCACGATCGCAATAGCATCGCACCCAGCCCTACAGGGCCCCAAGGCGGTTCCAGCCCTCTCGAGGCACCTCGATCCATTGCGTCCGCTCGGCGAGCTGGTCGAGTTCAGTGGCAGTCCGGCCCAGACGCGCATCAACGTCATGGATGTGATCCCGAAGGCGGCCCGCCTGCTGCCGCGTCTCCAAGAGCTCATCTTGAGTCGCAAAGGGCCCCACAGCGGCCTCCACCGGCTCTGCTCGATGAGCATGGGAATCGGCATTACCATGTGGAGCGCCTCCTGGCGAAGCGGCGGTGCCGGGGTCAAAACCAGTATCTGGTGAAATGGCGAGGGTACCCTCACTCCGACAACTCATGGGAGTTTGAGGTGCCCCTCCGCCAAGACTGCCCAGACGTCGTGGACGCTTTTGATCAGCTTGATCACCAGCGCCCCGAGGGCTCAAGGCCGGCACGCCGGTCGTCCCGCGATTCCCAGCAATAAGCTGGGGAGCTGCTGGGTCAGCCACTTTGCTCCGAGGCTGACCCTGAGCCACAGCGCTCACTCCCTCGCGGGAAGGAGCGGCTGGAGTGCTCGAAGGAGCGAAGCGCGCAGCGCTAAACTGGGTCTGCGGCTGGGTAAGTGCCGAGAGGCTGCGCTTGACTCGGACCTTCGCGAAATCGAAGCGGAGCTTGCGTTCAATGCGAACATCCACTTCACTGGAGCTGGCTCGGAGAGCATCCATGGAGCTGAGCTTCCGGGTGTGCTCGGTCCAAGACTCGAACTGAGCTTCGTACTCAATTGAGTCTTCCCCCGGGCTAAGTACCCCCGGGTACGTCCGCATGGCGAGCACCGACTTCTGCTGGGCTTGGAGCCGCAAGCGCTCGCGATACTCCGCGACAGCCGTAGACTGTGGAGTGAGGAGCGACACGATGGAATTGGAGATTTTCGAGGATTCCCCGAGCCGCGCCTGTGATTGGTTGGCTCAGAGACTCACTATGGGAGAGGGAGGCAGCGACACGTGGCGTATGGGAAAAGCGGACCCCGGCCGGACTCGCGTTGGCAGTGTACAAGGTTTGGTGACCCCGGATGGAGATGTCCCCAAGAGCGGACCCCGGCTGGAACCAAGTACCGAACGAGAGGCAAAGCCCAAGGGAGCGTAGAAGTGCCTCCGACTGGAGGCCGCCTGCTCTTGGTGCACTGTACAACGCAAGAGGAGCCCGACCGGATCGAGTGAAGACCCAGAAACCGTGAAGCTGTCCAAGACATCCCGGACGTGAAGCCCAAGTGGAGTGTGACCCCGTTTGGAGATAATCATGAATCCCGGATGGAGATACCAAGACACCAAGATACCATCCCAGATGTGAAGATCCAGTATACAAAGTCCAAGATGTTTCCGACCGACCAAGCCGACCAGCCAAGATCTGTTCGGATCCCGTGGAACATTGAACTTCGCTTGCGTACCCAGTGATGATTATACTTGCTGGAAGTATGCTACGAGGGACCGCGGACGATTACGGCGACAAGACCATAGTGAAGACAAGTCAAGATGGAGTGCATGTAAAGATCGACAGAAGATAGCCAGACAGACAGACAGAGAGAGAGACCACAGATAACAGATAAACAGAGTTCGTTTTGCCAAGGATCGCGCAAGTGAGTTGGAGCAGCCTACCGGACGTGGATTCCCGGAGGACCGACTAAGTCTACGTGTGGGGGGCCAGCAACTGTGACATCTGGGTCGAGCTCCCGCAACCAAGTCCAGTCCAAGTTGGGGTGAGTACCGGGCGACAACCCGAGGTTGATCCATCCCATTTCATTTCCTAGTTGCGGTTGAGCTCGTCCAGACCAGGAAGGCCCCGCATTTCATATTACCGATTACCTTGTAACCCCGGTTAGAGTAGCCCCGGGTGGGAAGTATTGATTTAAGAGCTATTGTGTGATAGGAGGTATTTGATTGTGTTAGTTTCCCTCAGTACTTGCGGGTGGTGCACGTGATCCAAAGCCGACCGGGATTGACCAGTATCCCGAAGTCCGGCTGGAGTTGACTGGAATAGTGACCGACCCTTTCACGGTCCAAAAGAATAAGGAAGGGCTACATGTTTGTATATAACTCTGTATCTGTTTGTATTGTTTGGTTATCTGAGGGCTGTCAGAGGCGACGTCCAGGAAGGTTACGTTCTGCCCTGCTACCTAACGACCTACAAGTATCAAGACAACTCATCCACGGTTGAAGACCCCTGGTTACGAAGACAAACGAACCCACAGGGATTGTTCACAAGGACACACGCCACCCCGGTTGGAGTGTACATCTAGGTGTACTATCTCCGGCTAGGGTTTGTTCTGGGTGCACCCCATTCGGGAGTCTACACCCGGGATATAAGGGGCCTACCTTGGCTCACTACTACGGGTTACACGTATGCGCACGTGTATGAGGAAGCGTAGGTTTCTTTTACTTGAGTTAAGTATACTCGAGATCCACGAGTATACTTTAAACAAGATAAAGACTCCAAGTAGCGTGTTTTGGTAAAAGATGAGAACTGCTATTTTGTTTTATGTTTCTGACTTCCTCTAAATCTAATATTCTAAACTAGGAATCTGCCAACGGCTGGTTGGCAGGATTCTGCTAACATGCAAGTCACTCATTGGCTAAAAGATGCTGCTTTCAGCCAATAGGAATCCTAAATGTGTATGGACCACCCGTCGTGGTGGTCGTAAATGTATGTAGCCATTGGTGTACCTTACACCAAGGTCGAGGAAGTGTTCAAACCTCTAGCAGACATCGCATCTGTTAGAGTAACAAGTGACTGTAGCCACTTGTGCGTGTAACCCCGTTACACGGGACGCGCCCAGCTATACACCTGGGCGGTCAGGCGTTCACCCGCCTCGCCTCAGGAGTCGCTCTCGGAGAGACGTTCGTAGAGAGAGCTCATGTGGCGTACGGGCCGCGGGCCCAATGGCGTGCGCTGCGAGCGACTGCAGGAACGCCTGGCGACACGCCTCAGCGGGATCGCGAGGCCGGAAGCCGTAGTCGGTAGCGCTGGGGTTCAGCAAGGGCCGCAGCTCCGGGCGCTGGGAGCGCATGGGCGCCATTTGCACCGCGACCTGCTCGGACTAAGCTTCGTCCAAGGGGTTGGAGATGACGGGACCCAGGGGCACGCCTTCACCACGAGGTGGTGAATACCTTGGCTCAGTGTGCGCGCGCAGCTCGTGGAGACCAGACGAGCGTTCGGGGAACGGATTCGGAGTTCGCAGCGGTGGCCGCGGCTCCTCCCTCAATGGCGCAGCGCGCTCAGTGGCGAGGCGGCTCGGAGAGCGCACAGGAGAAGTGCGCGTGGGGCGCTCAGGCTCGCGACGGCTCGGAGAACCAACTGGGGTCGATCCTTTTGCACAGCGTGTTGATGGCGTGGGCGAAGAGGCGCCGCGGTTCGGGGAGCGACGCGCAGCATCATCTTGGTTCGGAGAACCCGTCACGGACTCGGTGTCGAACACCTCTCCCTCGTCACCAAAGAATTCGCTGAGGTCCATGGTATGGCGGGCTGATGCTCGAGGGGAGCTAGGGCTTGCGCGTTGCGGGCAGTGCTTGAGGCGGCGCGCCGCGAAGTACTCGGACACCGAGAGCCTGGAAGGCGTCGTGGGTGTGCGCGTGGGCGCTGGCGTTCGCGGACGTTCAGAGGCACAAGAGGAGCGAGGCTCCGAGGCAGATCTCGCGAGAGGCTGTCTGTGGTCGAAAGACCAGAAGGCTTTATGACTGTGAGTCATGCATGGGCGCGTTGCGCCGAAAAGTTCTCAGAGACGTCCACGCGATGTGGATTGACTCGTTCGAGAAGGAGGCTTGACGGAACAAGACCCGGCGGTTGACCGTTAAGCGTGAACACCCGCGTCCACGGTTTGGTGGGGGAGGGTGTAACGGGGTTACACGAGAGTTACCCGAAGGGTTACGAAGTGGGTATACACTGTCTAACCTAAATCAGTAGGAGAATCAGTACATGGCTTCAGAGCCACTGATTATGCATATGACCAGGGTTCACTATGCTAGATAGTGAACCGGATACATTTACACCGTAGGCGGCTTTGCCACAATAAAGGGAAATACATTCAGTTTGAGATTCACACAGTTAAGAGTTAAGGGTTGACTCTTGGAGTCCGTAAGGTGTACGAACTCGTACGTTCTGGTATTAGAACGGGCCATCTTAAGCTGAGCCTCTGTGAGTCTGTTACGTCTTCCTCTGACGCTAAGCTACGGCAGCCCCGCTGCATGTACTAATGGTCTTCACTGTAGGGGAGTTACCAACGCATCGTTGGGCTTATAACCACTTGTAACTTGGCTGCGTTTGCGTGCGTCTGTAACTCACACCGCACAACGAAGGAGGAAGAGAAGGTGAACGCACTGCGGGGGAGTAAAGCGACTTGCTGCTCCTGTTGTATTTTTCGTGTTTTTTGTGGTTTCCCCCTCTTTACTTTTCTCTCTCCTTTCCCAGCTCCTGAGCCTTTTGTGTATCTGCACTTCAACTTACTGTACAGCAAAAGCTACACTGCAACACTAGCAACAGGTGAGGACCAGTAATTCAGAACAGTCGTAAGCGATTGTAATAGCTAAGTGACAACAATGATACTCAATTCAAAACCAAAAAAAAACAAAAAGATGCTGCTGCCATGGCCCAGTGTCGACGTATTCTGGCATCGGGATGCCACCAAAGAGGAAGAACCCTCTCTTGTCAGGACGCACAGCCGAAGCATGACACATGTAGCTCTTGATCCCAGCTGTGGAAACCTGAACTTCGCGGATATGACCACGGAGAGGCTCCAGAATGACCATCGACGATGAACTCAGCGCTGGGTCGTACTCAGATAACCCCCCAAAGATCAGGATGCCCTCCTGAGGGTCACAAGGCTTCACGTCGGCGTCGCCGTCTTTGATTCGGCGAATGATTCCTGTCTCCTCGTCAATAGGGAGCTGCAACGCTAGAGCGGTGGCGCAGCATCGGGCTGTAAGAACTCGCAATCTCGGAGAGTTATCCGGACTACCGCCTTCCGTCGTTATTGATGCCCACGTGTTGGATGCTAGATCCAGGACGTGGATGCCCGTATTCATTGCTGCGCTGAGAGGGTCGGAGGTCTGTCTGCCTCCTAAACTGCGACCTTGTCACCTTCTCCAATCGCTACAGCATTGTGAAACGCCAAAGGCAGCGGACTGTTACCGGTGGGCTGCAGTAACATAACGACAAACAGCAGGGTAGTGAACGCATGGAGAGAAATATATTCACTAACCGAAAGCTGTATCCATCGAGGCTTCTGTCCTGCAGTATTCACAGTGAGTAGCCAGATATCCGACAAGACTGCACCTTGATAGTTCTTCCCTCCGAGAACGAGTACGCATTGAGTATGCGGGCTTTCGGGATCACTCGGGGTCTCCCTATAGCGCACTGGGGCACTCGCATGCCATGCTCGGCCGCAAGGAGCGGGGTCTGGAGGGACATTGGGATCGGTGCCATCGCCGTTGATGGGAGAAACATCGGTGCAGTAGAGGACGTTGTTGTCGTAGCCGAGCTCGAACACATCTCCTATCAATTGTTGGTGCGATGGCTCGAAGCTGTCGATCGGCTCGTAACCATAAGCGTAGGCATTCTCGCCCAGTGTCACCACGGTGTGCCCAATACTGTGAGCAAGCTCATCGTGAACATCGTAGCTAGTCAACCATTTCGTAGTTTTCAAGTCAAATAGATCGAGGCACACACTCGTGAAGCTCTCGTTCGGCAGCTCTTTTTTGCCTCCGACTATCACCGCGCTGGTGGTAAGTACAAGGCAGGAGACGTTAGTGTCGAAGAGTTTTGCACTAAGAGAGATCGACGCACATGTGGCCATTTAGCGTCCCCGGAAAAAAAAACTTTTTTTTCATTCTCTCACCGGCTACTTTCCATTTAGTGGAGATGCATTACATTCTCGACAGCTACATTGCATTTCTGATGGATTTATTTCATTCTGTACATTCGAAATGGCTGTTACATGCCTTGTATATAGTATTTGGCGTGGCTGAACACGGAATATCTTACAGAGCCGTGGGACCTGGGGTTCTATACGGCCAGCGATGTTCCAGGAATTGTTCCGAACCAGAATCCGATTGAATCGCACCACCACAGCATCAAGGCTACTGCAGTGAATCAGCTGCGGGCTTCAACGGGGCATGTGCTTGCGTCGACTCTATCGAAAATCTGGTCGAATGCGCGATGGAAATCGGGTCGGAGCCTATCCAGCACTTTGCCGCTGGACCAGTTTCCGCAGAGGTTCTAGAAGCTGGTGTACTCCTCTGCAACGACGACAACCACTTCCCGACTCACAAACGCAAGTCGTCCAGAGCAATCCGCAACATCCAGGCGTATTACTTTAACCAGAGATACTACATCGTCCGGGACGACAATGTGCATGGATTGAAGGTGAACGCAAGTCGAACAAAGACCTATAAGAGCTCGCTCAGCGGATCCCTCAAGGATGATGAAATTGTGGAGAATGTGTAGCTTCGATACCTCTCCGCACAAGGTGACGGTGTTGGATCGACTTCCGTATGAGCACGACTGGAACTCTCCGTTGTGGTCACTGGAGGAGATCAACACCATCAGAAAAAAGTTCAAGTGTGACTGCAAAGATTTCTACCGGACGGGGTGGCTGTGTGCTCATGTACTAGCATGCCTTCACCTCATTGACAATCTTGATTTGACGGTCATGCTTCGAGGGCTCCCAGCTCGCAGGCCTCCCGGTAGACCGCGCAAGAAAAGCAAATGCCTCCAGCGAGATGGTGTGAGAACATCCCAATACTCCGTCGATGCCATGGTGAAACGACTTGTGGACAAGCCAGCAAGTGTTATCAACTGGAGCGTGCAAATCGAAAAGACAGTGGCCGAGGCGGATGGCGAGGGGTCCCAGCGGACCTATGTTGACAAGATTAGCCCCCCTTCACTCGTGGAGGAAAGCGGTTCTGGGAGATCGCGTACGAGGATCAAGATGAGGTGACTGTCCTGGAAGTTGAAGCTCTTGCAAGGACGATCAATTTCTCCTTCCAAATGGGGCACAACATTGTTTCCAGCTTATGCATATCTTCGACACAACAGCGGTAGCGTGAAGCTTCAGCAGAATAGCAAGTGGACGACATAAGGCTAGACGTAGTGAGCACTTCGGGTGCTACGAACTAGGGACCGAGTAACCCGGACATTTGTTTTACATTTTTCAATAGATGCAAGTGAATGCAATAACACCATCGAAATGAAAACTAGCCAATAATAAATGAAAAGCAGACGTTTTGCCCATAAATGGAAAGTAGCCGCTGAAAGAATGAGAACAAAAAACGCACCCAGAGTCCCCGCGACAAGCTGTAAATCTCTTGTGGCTCCAGGTTCTTCCTCTCTAGCGACCGGGACACGTGAGTTCCCCACGGGCAGTAGTCATACGACTGGCAATAAGGCAAACGTTACAACATTCGACATCAGCACTAAGCCATGTGAACCATTGCATAGCAGAACAGCCCGCACCTCAAGCCACCTCAAGTCTTGTCCGTCCAGCGCCATCCTGTGGCGACTCCTTAGATTTAGGCAGCTAAAGAGCCGCTATGAGCGAGTTCTCGGAAGGTCGGCAACTAAAGCAAGCTGTTCAACAACAACAATGCGGAGGGATCTCTTTTTAAGAGATTAATATAATCGCACGCGTAGGAAGCTGGGCAAAACTAAGGTCGGCCTAGATGCCTTATTCATGACAACGCTACAAGCTCGTTTCTCTAAGCTCAGTAAAAGACGTCGGTGCCGCTGCGCATCTGCAGCCGCAGGAGGGATACGTTATAAGGGCTATAAGGAGTTTTACAAAAACAAAAAATAGATGTGCTAAGCAGCGCGTGACCTGAGGTCTACCAAAGTTTTGTTCGAGAGGGACTGTCGGACTCGGGCCATGCTCAAGTTGGGCAGCTCAACTCGTGTTGCTTTTCTCGGAAATGTAATCGAAATGTTCGGCGACGTTCAATTTTACAAGGACGTCCCCAACAGGACAAGAACAACCCCATAATTCTCACCACCGAGGTCGCCCTTGTGGCAAGTGCTCGTCAAGACGAGACGTTGAAGCGTATACATGATGCAAATTCTCTCAGCCTAAGGGCTGAGGGTAGCTTCAGCTTGAGGATGTTTTTCGGATATTTGTGAAATCTGGACGGAAAATGTGTACATTGTTTCTAAATAAATACGTAGACTGCTACGGGAAAAGACAAACGGCAAAAGTTCTCTATTTTTTAATTGAGACATTTCGCCGTTTCTACTCGTTAAAAAAAGAGTTAGAAACGTGGTGAGCCGTACATTTTACCCGGGCAGCCTGCATCAAGAAATAGGCAAGCCGTGAAGACAGTTCGTTCACTGGGAAGTCTGTAGAGAGAAGAAAGCAGCTTTTGCATTGAGCAGCACCAAGTTGATGATCAGTTGGTGATCAGTGATCACCAACTTGATGCTGGTCAATGCGAAAGCTTCTTTTTCTTTCTACAGGCTTCCCAGTGAACGAACTGTCTTCACGGCTGATCACTGATCAGCACAAAGAGGCGATCAGTGTTGAGTATTTATCTGTGGGTCCAACAGATGTAGAGTTGCGCATGAAGTGCTGGGGTGCAATTGCTATGAAGCTAATCTAATAAGAGCAACGCAAGTATGACTTGGGCATACAGAAGGCTGAGAGACCTCGTGCGCGAAGACCCTCGAGCAGTGCTACTGTTTGCCTCTCTCCTGATCTTGAAGTTCATGTAGCCATTTCTAACGGGAGCCTCTAAATGGATAGAAACTCCCTGTCATTACACTCTGCAGACGCCCACGTGCATCAAGTTCTTCATCCCGGCAGGGCCAGAGCTAGGCCCAAAATGAGGGGGCTTCAGCCCCCTCCCTCGTCAGGGGGCTACCCCGCACAGCTCCATCGAAGTTGGTCACACTACTAAATTGACGAACGTGCTCATCCAATAAACGTCTTGCACGCGTCCTCATGGTAGTGCAATGCCTTATAGTTTCGGGGTGCTACTTAGTTGCGAGTATACTTCACTGATTTCTGAGTAATTCCACATAAATCTTACTTTTGAGTTAGGAAAGCTGCCACGTCCGTCATCGCCCCCCCAACCAAGCCAATGTCGTACAAGGTTGATCGAGCGGCTATTGTTGACGCACTCGACCACATCGGTCTACGCAGCAGGGCCAAAACACATTTAGGCAGAGGATCGGGCTCCCGAATGGCAGACCTTGGGGGGTGCCAGTGAAGCTCAGATACGGCGCCTAGGGAGGTGGAATCCTCAGGCGATGGAGAAAGGTTACCTCACCTCGCTACCGCGAGAAGCAATGCGAACGCTTGCGGGCTTGAACGAGGAAGAGGTAGTTATTTGCTGGCGCGTACTTGCGTTGATCCTCCCCAAGCTCTTCAGAAACGTATTTTTCCGTTGGTGGAGGAGTGGCAGTCGAAGATGACTTCAGGTGAATGTGAACAGTCAATCGCGGCTGGTGGTTTTCTCGAGCTGCTTCAGTATCTGCGCACCGTAATTCTGCAGGATGCTGCCATTTTGTCCGAGCAAATGCCGGGACATCCGATTTGGAACAATGAGATCTTCAAGAGCGATCATTTTGAACAATTCCAGCTGGAAATGAAGAATGTCATGAACCACGTTAGTGACCCCACCGAGCGTCAGCTTAAGAAAGCCATGCCCGCGCTGAAGTCGACGCTCGATGGTGTTCGACAGGAGATGAGAGCATCATTGAGTGGTATTCGAAATAGCTTGGACGCGGTTGGTGAAAGTGTAGCAGATGTCATGGAAGTTCTTGCCCCACTCAGGAATGGATCAGCATTTGTGGAAGTTAAGATCGTGAATGGCTTACAATCGACAACCCCCAGCGCCACCCAAGCCGCCTCCGGAGCTAGCTACACCGAGTGACCCCTCTGCGATTACCAGTTACAGACTCAGTCGAGGCATTCAATCGGTTCGTGAGTTGTGGACCGAATGGACATGCGGCCTCCCTGGTGGTTATGCAGTTGAAAAGCTGGAGTAACAGCTCGGTACCAAGTGGTGTGACCATCACGAGAGACGCTTCTTCAACCGACGACGAAAAACTATTGATCTTGTAAAGATCATCGCTAGCTGGGTTTGCAACCACGAGGCGTTCGACAAATATCAGGCAGTCGAAGAGGCGATTAAGCGTGTTGACAGCATCCGCTGTATTCGCAAAAAAAATCGCTCAATTGAGTGTCTCAAACGTCGAGTGTGGCCTAATCTGTACACGATGCTAGCAACCTCTGGACAATTCCGGAAGAAGGGCGCTGGTGGCTCTAAGCAGTAGATCTGTTTGGTGCTGTACTGGAAGCAAACCGACTTGGAGGACCTCGCACGAAAGATCCCAAAGCTGGACGAGAGCGATACTGCCAACCGGCATTTCGTGACCGGTGGAAGCCTTCGCGATTTTTTGATGGCGGTGGCTGCTTCTAGAGCTCTAATTGAAGCAGCATTGGGTGAACTCACTTCGGATGTAGCAACATTGCTGATCAGACCGCGTGGATGCAGCTCAGACCAGCAGATTGACCGCATTCGGATGATGGGGGTTGCAAACCCTACAAGCGTCGATCATTATATCCGTCCGTTGTTTTGGAGACCGTGTATAACGTCGGTGATGGCGATGAGACACCTGATAGATACGGTGAAACCCGACTATTTCCAAAAGCTTCTTGCTCTGGCGCAAGACTTGGACGACGATAAACTACATGGCGCTGTGCTCGAATACTTGTTCCGCTCGCTTTTACGCCACCATCATTCAACTCGCATATCGTAATTTAAGTACGACAATGTAAATCGGAGTAGTGTTCGGAACTTTGAGAGCATCATGATGGCGGATACAGGTACGGTAAAACTCGACCGTTCGATCGAGTCGCGCGAGCCGCCACTATTCCAGCGCTCGGGTGAGACGATTGAAGACTTCGTAGCGGTGATAGAGAGGTGGGCTGCAAACCCTGCCGAGATGGACTACTGGATCCCTGCGTCCAGCGTGTGTCCAACAATTGATGCTGTCGCGAAGTGGAAGTTTACGAGCGAACCGGTGGACTCGTCTACAATGGGGCCCACGGTGGAGCGTTTATGCTTGCTCCAGATGACGAAGGCCATTAAACACAAGTGCGACGAAACGATCCTTTGGAAATTTGCGAAGCCATTCCTAGAAAAGCGAAAGCAAGTGTGTTTCATGGTCCTTCTGTGGGACGATGATTTCGACCGGAGTGCGATAACTCAACGTTGGTCGTTCAGATTGGATCCAGTGGTGATCACGTTGGACGAGGGCAGGGCCAGCATTCCCCTGTACGTTGCGGCGGCTCAAATGGATGAAGACTCGTTTTATGGTTGAGCTTCGCATCGATCCAAACCAAGCATGATTTCTACATGTAGTCGTCGTATTACGTAGTACAATAGTAATAGTGAACCGGGTCAAGCGGCAATTTCTTAAGAACATTTTTAATGCTAAATTTTTAAGAACATTTTTAATGCTACTAATACCGGGAGGCAGGGCTCCCGAGTACGTTGTACGTCGCTCATTGCCATCGATACTTGGAAAACGGCCTCAAGCTCACTGGGACGTGCTGAACGGTGGTCTTAACCCTATTGTGGTTGGTGGTCCTAAAAACCTTGCAATATGCTTGGTTTTACAAATTTAATCCAATCAAATCACCCCTCTATTGATTTTGACCTATTATATCACTATATCACTTGCGTAAAACCAAGCATATTGCGAGGTTTTACAACAATAATTGCAATAATTATTGGTAAACCCCTGCAAAATGATATATTATGCTGCGGGGTGCGGAGCAAAACCAAGCATTTATGCATGTTTTACACTTTACTATAGGGACTTCGGTATACAAAATCCAAGTATAATATTGATCACTAAAGGGTTAAGTGGCAAAAGACTGCCTCAAATTGCTCAAAACCGGTCGCACTCCGTGAAATCGTCTGGAATAACGTCTCGAACGCGTACATATCACAGCACGGTATCCCTGGGCTTCGTATTTCGCCTGTAGCGGAGCCTTCCATGAATACCATATATAAGCCTGTGCTGGAAGCTTTGCAAGTACTCCCAAAGGACAAGAACGAACGCGAGATTTCTTGGGCTTTGTTTTCGCTATTTTCGAGCATCACTTCGACGGAGCTGAAGCAATTCAAGATCCCGGGCGAACATTTTCTCGCAAGCCCCGAGGGGGGGGGGATGCCTATGGGAAAGCTGACTTTATTATTCGCAATGGCGATAATTTTGTCAGCATAGTGGAGGCCAAGAAACCTCAAACTGTAGTCACGTTGGTGGCCCTTTCAAGCAGCCTGGAATTCCGCAGGTAGTTGTGGGGATGGAACTCCTCAATACTCAAAGCAACGGTGTCCTCGCAAATGGTATTCTGACTGATTACTGTTCTTGGACATTTATGCGGACTATGTACCCTGATGACAATGATGGCTCGCCTACGATCCTGTACGACACCGAAAATCTTGTTAAGAGCGCCAGGGATACTCCACGAAAACATAATCTTGAGCGCATTGTTGGTAAGATCGTCTCCGTTCTTTCTACGTCTCTGCTTCCTCCATCGTGAGTTGATCCGCAGACGAAGGTTGCAAACGGGTTATGGAGACAAAAGATACAATTTTTCGACTCGCGTATTTCAATCAAAAGCTGCTATCCCGATAAGTCACGAAGTCGCAAGTCTTACTCATACCAAATTCACAAGCATTTTGTTCAGTGGCGGATGAAGCTTGGTGTTCTGTTTCCCATGCTCGTCGTCGAGTTTGAAGTGCTACGAGTTTATATAAGGGTGAGTCGCTCATTCGACTGCTTAACCCCTCATTCACCAGAAACTTGCGCGAAATTAAAATCATGGCGCACGTCAGATCTTTCGTCATGTTTTTAACTTAGTGTTTGTATTAGCTCATATTAAGTGCGAATAATAGTCCCGCTTATATGCATGTATCCCAAAGTTTTGGTTCCGCACCTCCGACATATCTCCGATATGCGAAATCGAAATCGCAACAGAATCACTAGAAATTCGTCTGTACTTGTCGGAGGTGGTGACAAAATGTGTTGTGTCGCAGAGCAGATGTGCATACATAGACAATGAAAAACGCTACTAACATACCGTACAGATATGCATAGGCGACAAGGTTACGACCAGCAATGCAAAACCTGGAAGGCGAGAACAAGGCGTACGTATCTAGTTCCGCAGACGGGTTTCACTATAACTTACAGAATTATTATCAACTCGCCAGAAGTTCTGCAAAAAATGTGAGCGGGAAGCCCGCGGAAGGTGTGTACTTGGCCAGCCGGAGGAAGTCGCACCGCCAAGTGAGATGCAGCAACCGCAATCGCTATGCAACACGAACTTGCACACGTTCGACCTACTAAGAATCTATGTTGCGTACTTGCAGGTAGTTTCCGCGCTGGCCGCGAGGAGGAATCCCGCGGAGAGTGTACTCGGCCGCCGGAGGGAGTCGCACCGGCAAGTGAGATGCAGCAACCGCAATCGATGTGCATCGCGAACGTGTTCACTTCCGGCCTCCTAGCGGTCCGTTGAGTGCTCCCAGGTGGGTCTCGCAATGACCAAGAGCCGCAGGCGACTTGGTGGCGAGTAGTTGATACGGACGTGTCGGCCGGACCGCGAAGTGAGCTTGCGGCAACCGCAATCGGCATGCATCGCGAACATGGTTACCGTACTCGTTGCGAACGCGTAGGTGCGGCTGTGTCACGGGTACCGATGATTTTTACGTAAAAATGACTTTTTACTTTTTACGTATTGGCGTCGCCTATCCGTCACATCATACATAGCCCAAGAGGGTTTAATTCATCGTCCCTCCTCGCCAGGAAACCCACGGGCACCGCCCCTTCCCATTTCCAGATTTTGCTGTCGAGCGAGATGCCGGCACGATACCGTTATCCATCGTCAGACGACGACGCAGAAGAAGAAACCAAGGGAGACCTCGGGCCTGTCGCTTGCGCCCACACACGGGACGCCCTGGAGATGCAGTCACCCAGTCGGGGGTTGGCGACGACGAAGGCATCGCGACGCAGCCCGACGACCCGGCCCTGACCCAGCTCAACGCGGACGGTTAGGCACGGTGTCGAAATGACAATCAGCTACGAGCCGAAGAAGTCAGGGCATCACAGGGCCACACGACGGGTCAGTCACAACCTCCGGAGCTTACACACCAAATTGATGCCCGCCGCAAACAACTTCTGCTGCGGATAAGCACCGCCAAGGTGACACCCCGGGGCAGGACGGTTCTGCAGAAGCTTCCAAGGCGTCTGGAGCCCCTAAGACACGACCATCTACTGAGACGGACACACCTTCCTCATCTGCTGCCAGCTCCTCAGACGAGTGTAGCGAGCCAGAGAGTGATGACGTGGGCGCTGCCGATATTATTGTTGGCGGACACTTCGGCCGGGATCGAATCAGTATGTTGTGCGCTGCCAACGCAACCGTTGGCGGAGCTGACATCTTCAAGAATATCCTGGCCCACACGCGCCTCCCCTGGCTTTCAATTCTCTTACGGTTGGAGTGTCAACAGGTATAGAGCTTTTTATATCAATCATACATTATTGTGAAAACCGCTTCATTTGCCTATTTTGCTCGTAAATCGATTGATTAGCACTATGATTTAGCTCGATCGATTTGTAAATCGATCGCGCCCTGCGATGCATATGCGAGTGGATGTGCAGATTAGGCGATCGTTAGCAAGAACACTGCAAACTTTAAACGCCCGGGCCATTCGTTTTCGGTTTTGGTCTCCCACCATCCCAGTGAAGTCTTGTATCTCAGTGGGTACACGATCGTTAGGACTTCTTTGTTGACGGAAGAGGGGAGGCAAAACATGCTCCGAGGATGACTACACATTACGCGCGTTACTATTTAGGTAAACCTGTCAAAAAAGACCATGGTACGTACCTCCGTGTCGACGCACATTTCTTCAGGTTTCACAAGTAAGAGCTGGGCATGCTGCGTTGTGAGAAACTCTCCATGCGTCATGCCACGCTTGTCGAGGCTAGCATAGTAGGTGCGATGGACGACAAAAGCGTTTACTAGAGCAACATCCAACAACCCCCCAAAAAAGTCTACTCCAATGTTAGTTCCTCAGCACCAACCATAACCGAATTCGATACGTATAACTTACGATTTGTACTACTTCTTGAAAGTCATCGGCTCCTGCAGCGAAAAACGTTGCAAACGAAGTTGGTCGTGGATGTCTACTCCGCCCATGTTGATGTGGTAGCCCTTGACTAACTTGGGACAAGGAATGGTGGATGACTCATTTCCAGAGTATGAATTTCTCACTACAAGCAATACCGGATAATGTTAGTAAATGCGCTTTGTACATCGGTGGATTCGTTACGTACCAATGGACAGCTCCTGTAGGCTTGCGTCCGTAGCAAGTAAATGCACGGGTTTGGAATCCCATCAGCAGCACGCAGAAACTTCAGGAACGGTCTTGAGGCGAGCTACCTGATAGGATCCCCGAGGGAGATCAGCAGGCCTCTTTTTCCTCTTGTCCTTGAGCGCGCTGGGAAATCCAATACGCCGGGTTTATATTGTGCCAACAGTGTAAACTTTGTTTGCAAGTAGCTCCAGCGCAAGCGCTACTGAAGTATAGAACCTGTCAATAACAACAAGATAGTGGTCACGGTGGTCCTTGGGGAGGACCAGGTCCAAATTCCGAAGAACCGCGGCTGGCCCTGACTTGTCGTCTATGGTTTGAGGACCCCCCAAGTGCGCTTTTTTAGCGCAGTACACCTCCAGCCTGCGTGAAAGGTTTGCAAGTTAGAATGTATCAATTCGTTGTTTCATTGTGAACTGACTTACCGTAAGCAGTATGCCGTACGTGGACAGCAAGTGAGAAACATCTTCGTTCCCCAGTTGTGCGGCTTGTCCCGCATAAACACAGGTGTTCCATTGTACTTGGAGTGCGAAGGCAAGATGCCCTCGTCATACGAAAAACAGGAACTGGAATAAACCCACTTTTGAAGATTTCCTGAAGCGTGTCGATTACCGGCCGGATCTTCCACGCACGATCAAGCTTTGCCTGAGGATCTTCGTTGTTGGAGAAGTGCAGGTGTTGCATAAGCTCGTCAAACCTGCAACTCAATCAATACATTATAAACGCTGTGATCGGGTCATTGCAACTCAAAAATATGCGCACCTGTTCCTCGGCATCCACGCGTTGAACGTTCCAGCTGGTAATGCTCCAACCGAGGTCGTACCCCAGTGGCTGGACAAACGCCGACGGTGTGGGCACAGCATTCGAGCAACGCGTAGGCCAATGAGATGGGCATATTCATGTGGTTCGAACGGCTTCATTGCTCGGAGCCGTTCCCGAATTGCTTTCAGCGATTCGACTTCTTTTACTCGGGTGCCTCGCCACTTGCTTGCTAGTTGCTTGTCTCGGATCCTTCTAGCACGGGAAAGCAATGTTTGCTTGGCGTAGAGATTACTCTCCTTGGCTATCATGTGGAGCAACGTCTTCGGGACGAAATACCAGAAAAGCTTTATGGGCGATTCGGCTAAGTCCAATACTTCACGCGTCGGTCCCCATTCACCTTGATACAGACCAGGATATTCTCTTTGATCTTGACTGCTGTGTTCAACTGAAAACATGATAGGTCAGTAGAAGTTAGTGCCATCAACATCTTTCGTTTTCACTGTTATATAATTTCCTTCTTCCCATCCGTTGGTTTCCCACGCCTTGATCTCGTTTCGCGTCCGAGCTAACTTGAGAAGCGCGTCGTCGTCGTTGATGTCAGCACCAAGCTCGGCCATATACTCAGCAATAGCGGCATCAGTCCAATTTGCCCCAGTATCTACAAAGCGAATATTTTCCTCGTGCGACTCCTCGCCTTCATCAGAGGGCCCATCTGAATCTAAGGCATCGAAGCCATTCCGATCACCGTCACCGCAGATATTAACGTCCATTGGTGTCTCCGGCCGACGCTGTTCGTCATCTGTTCGACTCTGCGAATCCCAGTCCCGGTCTGAATCGTTCACTGCGGAAGGTAGAATGTCTTGGTCGTCGTCTGCAATCTCACTGTCACTGCTACTGGAAGTCTCAGAGCAGGGCAATGTGGGCTCCCTCTGTTCTTCCCCACTGTTCACATAGCTGTTTACCGTCGTGGGAAATCCGCCAACCGCTCTGTAGGGCTGGGTAGTTGGACCGGGAAGAGCGCTTGATGTCGTCGTTGACCTTCGGGTCTTTTTGGTTGCTCTCTTTTTGTTTTCCACAGTTGTTGCAGTTACTTTAGGCGCTGAACTGGAGGTCGCGACAACTGGCGAAACATGCCGTTTCCCCTTCATAGCTACGCGTGGATTCCGCTTCTTTTTCTTCGTACTTCGCGTTGCTGAAGCTCGCTCGTGAATACTCCGCGTAGCCTTTGGGTTTGCCGCAGGACCCGGTTCCGTGTCTGCGCTTTGCCCTCTTGAACTGTGTTGCGGCAGTGTCGTCGCATTTGCCACTGTAGTCGAGAGGATAAATAGAATCTCCACCGGTACGTCTTTGCCGTTCACCGCGGGCGCACATGCGTTCGTTTTCTTCTTGCTTGATTTCCTGGCGGTTGACGTTCGAGTAGCGACATTTGAAGTCCCTTTTTGCCCCTTCGTTGACCGTGGCCGATCGGACACCATCGGTTCGCCTTCTATGGGTAGTGATGGACGCACCACAGCTTCTGTCGCCGCGCGAACCACTTGACTTTGCGTTGCTCGCATCTCAACCGACAAGCAACACGAATCAAACCGCTTCACGCCACTCACTCGATTTTGTTCCATCTAACTGGCGCATACTGCCCCACATCCTAGCGCCGGTACTCGCTGATAAAACTTATAGTATACAAACCGCTAATGTGTCCCTTGCAGATCACCACAGACAGGAAAGTAAGCCGAAAGGGAACACGTTCGCAACGCACGACCATTGCGGTTGCCGCAAGCTCACTTCACGGCCTGGCAGGTGTGTCCGTATCAACTACTCGTCTCCAGGTCGCTTTTGGCTCCTGGCCATTACGGCCCGCACCTGCGAGCACGCAACGGACAGGTTAGTAGGCCGAAACTACGGTAACCCTGTTCGCGATGCACGACGATGGCGGTTGCCGCAAGCTCACTTCCCGGCCTGGCAGGTGTGTCCGTATCAACTACTCGTCTCCAGGTCGCTTTTGGCTCCTGGCCATTACGGCCCGCACCTGCGAGCACGCAACGGACAGGTTAGTAGGCCGAAACTACGGTAACCCTGTTCGCGATGCACGACGATGGCGGTTGCCGCAAGCTCACTTCCCGGCCTGGCAGGTGTGTCCGTATCAACTACTCGTCTCCAGGTCGCTTTTGGCTCCTGGCCATTACGGCCCGCACCTGCGAGCACGCAACGGACAGGTTAGTAGGCCGAAACTACGGTAACCCTGTTCGCGATGCACGACGATGGCGGTTGCCGCAAGCTCACTTCCCGGCCTGGCAGGTGTGTCCGTATCAACTACTCGTCTCCAGGTCGCTTTTGGCTCCTGGCCATTACGGCCCGCACCTGCGAGCACGCAACGGACAGGTTAGTAGGCCGAAACTACGGTAACCCTGTTCGCGATGCACGACGATGGCGGTTGCCGCAAGCTCACTGCACGGCCTGGCAGGCGTGTCCGTATCAACTACTCGTCTCGTCTCCAGGTCGCTTTTGGCTCCTGGCCATTACGGCCCGCACCTGCGAGCACGCAACGGACAGGTTAGTAGGCCGAAACTACGGTAACCCTGTTCGCGATGCACGACGATGGCGGTTGCCGCAAGCTCACTTCACGGCCTGGCAGGCGTGTCCGTATCAACTACTCGTCTCCAGGTCGCTTTTGGCTCCTGGCCATTACGGCCCGCACCTGCGAGCACGCAACGGACAGGTTAGTAGGCCGAAACTACGGTAACCCTGTTCGCGATGCACGACGATGGCGGTTGCCGCAAGCTCACTTCCCGGCCTGGCAGGTGTGTCCGTATCAACTACTCGTCTCGTCTCCAGGTCGCTTTTGGCTCCTGGCCATTACGGCCCGCACCTGCGAGCACGCAACGGACAGGTTAGTAGGCCGAAACTACGGTAACCCTGTTCGCGATGCACGACGATGGCGGTTGCCGCAAGCTCACTTCACGGCCTGGCAGGCGTGTCCGTATCAACTACTCGTCTCCAGGTCGCTTTTGGCTCCTGGCCATTACGGCCCGCACCTGCGAGCACGCAACGGACAGGTTAGTAGGCCGAAACTACGGTAACCCTGTTCGCGATGCACGACGATGGCGGTTGCCGCAAGCTCACTTCACGGCCTGGCAGGCGTGTCCGTATCAACTACTCGTCTCCAGGTCGCTTTTGGCTCCTGGCCATTACGGCCCGCACCTGCGAGCACGCAACGGACAGGTTAGTAGGCCGAAACTACGGTAACCCTGTTCGCGATGCACGACGATGGCGGTTGCCGCAAGCTCACTTCCCGGCCTGGCAGGTGTGTCCGTATCAACTACTCGTCTCGTCTCCAGGTCGCTTTTGGCTCCTGGCCATTACGGCCCGCACCTGCGAGCACGCAACGGACAGGTTAGTAGGCCGAAACTACGGTAACCCTGTTCGCGATGCACGACGATGGCGGTTGCCGCAAGCTCACTTCCCGGCCTGGCAGGTGTGTCCGTATCAACTACTCGTCTCCAGGTCGCTTTTGGCTCCTGGCCATTACGGCCCGCACCTGCGAGCACGCAACGGACAGGTTAGTAGGCCGAAACTACGGTAACCCTGTTCGCGATGCACGACGATGGCGGTTGCCGCAAGCTCACTTCACGGCCTGGCAGGCGTGTCCGTATCAACTACTCGTCTCCAGGTCGCTTTTGGCTCCTGGCCATTACGGCCCGCACCTGCGAGCACGCAACGGACAGGTTAGTAGGCCGAAACTACGGTAACCCTGTTCGCGATGCACGACGATGGCGGTTGCCGCAAGCTCACTTCACGGCCTGGCAGGCGTGTCCGTATCAACTACTCGTCTCCAGGTCGCTTTTGGCTCCTGGCCATTACGGCCCGCACCTGCGAGCACGCAACGGACAGGTTAGTAGGCCGAAACTACGGTAACCCTGTTCGCGATGCACGACGATGGCGGTTGCCGCAAGCTCACTTCCCGGCCTGGCAGGTGTGTCCGTATCAACTACTCGTCTCCAGGTCGCTTTTGGCTCCTGGCCATTACGGCCCGCACCTGCGAGCACGCAACGGACAGGTTAGTAGGCCGAAACTACGGTAACCCTGTTCGCGATGCACGACGATGGCGGTTGCCGCAAGCTCACTTCCCGGCCTGGCAGGTGTGTCCGTATCAACTACTCGTCTCCAGGTCGCTTTTGGCTCCTGGCCATTACGGCCCGCACCTGCGAGCACGCAACGGACAGGTTAGTAGGCCGAAACTACGGTAACCCTGTTCGCGATGCACGACGATGGCGGTTGCCGCAAGCTCACTTCACGGCCTGGCAGGCGTGTCCGTATCAACTACTCGTCTCCAGGTCGCTTTTGGCTCCTGGCCATTACGGCCCGCACCTGCGAGCACGCAACGGACAGGTTAGTAGGCCGAAACTACGGTAACCCTGTTCGCGATGCACGACGATGGCGGTTGCCGCAAGCTCACTTCCCGGCCTGGCAGGTGTGTCCGTATCAACTACTCGTCTCCAGGTCGCTTTTGGCTCCTGGCCATTACGGCCCGCACCTGCGAGCACGCAACGGACAGGTTAGTAGGCCGAAACTACGGTAACCCTGTTCGCGATGCACGACGATGGCGGTTGCCGCAAGCTCACTTCACGGCCTGGCAGGCGTGTCCGTATCAACTACTCGTCTCCAGGTCGCTTTTGGCTCCTGGCCATTACGGCCCGCACCTGCGAGCACGCAACGGACAGGTTAGTAGGCCGAAACTACGGTAACCCTGTTCGCGATGCACGACGATGGCGGTTGCCGCAAGCTCACTTCACGGCCTGGCAGGCGTGTCCGTATCAACTACTCGTCTCCAGGTCGCTTTTGGCTCCTGGCCATTACGGCCCGCACCTGCGAGCACGCAACGGACAGGTTAGTAGGCCGAAACTACGGTAACCCTGTTCGCGATGCACGACGATGGCGGTTGCCGCAAGCTCACTTCCCGGCCTGGCAGGTGTGTCCGTATCAACTACTCGTCTCCAGGTCGCTTTTGGCTCCTGGCCATTACGGCCCGCACCTGCGAGCACGCAACGGACAGGTTAGTAGGCCGAAACTACGGTAACCCTGTTCGCGATGCACGACGATGGCGGTTGCCGCAAGCTCACTTCCCGGCCTGGCAGGTGTGTCCGTATCAACTACTCGTCTCCAGGTCGCTTTTGGCTCCTGGCCATTACGGCCCGCACCTGCGAGCACGCAACGGACAGGTTAGTAGGCCGAAACTACGGTAACCCTGTTCGCGATGCACGACGATGGCGGTTGCCGCAAGCTCACTTCCCGGCCTGGCAGGTGTGTCCGTATCAACTACTCGTCTCCAGGTCGCTTTTGGCTCCTGGCCATTACGGCCCGCACCTGCGAGCACGCAACGGACAGGTTAGTAGGCCGAAACTACGGTAACCCTGTTCGCGATGCACGACGATGGCGGTTGCCGCAAGCTCACTTCCCGGCCTGGCAGGTGTGTCCGTATCAACTACTCGTCTCCAGGTCGCTTTTGGCTCCTGGCCATTACGGCCCGCACCTGCGAGCAGGTAAGTAGGCCGAAACTACGGTAACCCTGTTCGCGATGCACGACGATGGCGGTTGCCGCAAGCTCACTTCCCGGCCTGGCAGGTGTGTCCGTATCAACTACTCGTCTCCAGGTCGCTTTTGGCTCCTGGCCATTACGGCCCGCACCTGCGAGCACGCAACGGACAGGTTAGTAGGCCGAAACTACGGTAACCCTGTTCGCGATGCACGACGATGGCGGTTGCCGCAAGCTCACTTCCCGACCTGGCAGGTGTGTCCGTATCAACTACTCGTCTCCAGGTCGCTTTTGGCTCCTGGCCATTACGGCCCGCACCTGCGAGCACGCAACGGACAGGTTAGTAGGCCGAAACTACGGTAACCCTGTTCGCGATGCACGACGATGGCGGTTGCCGCAAGCTCACTTCCCGGCCTGGCAGGCGTGTCCGTATCAACTACTCGTCTCCAGGTCGCTTTTGGCTCCTGGCCATTACGGCCCGCACCTGCGAGCACGCAACGGACAGGTTAGTAGGCCGAAACTACGGTAACCCTGTTCGCGATGCACGACGATGGCGGTTGCCGCAAGCTCACTTCACGGCCTGGCAGGCGTGTCCGTATTAACTACTCGTCTCCAGGTCGCTTTTGGCTCCTGGCCATTACGGCCCGCACCTGCGAGCACGCAACGGACAGGTTAGTAGGCCGAAACTACGGTAACCCTGTTCGCGATGCACGACGATGGCGGTTGCCGCAAGCTCACTTCACGGCCTGGCAGGCGTGTCCGTATCAACTACTCGTCTCCAGGTCGCTTTTGGCTCCTGGCCATTACGGCCCGCACCTGCGATCACGCAACGGACAGGTTAGTAGGCCGAAACTACGGTAACCCTGTTCGCGATGCACGACGATGGCGGTTGCCGCAAGCTCACTTCACGGCCTGGCAGGCGTGTCCGTATTAACTACTCGTCTCCAGTTCGCTTTTGGCTCCTGGCCATTACGGCCCGCACCTGCGAGCACGCAACGGACAGGTTAGTAGGCCGAAACTACGGTAACCCTGTTCGCGATGCACGACGATGGCGGTTGCCGCAAGCTCACTTCACGGCCTGGCAGGCGTGTCCGTATCAACTACTCGTCTCCAGGTCGCTTTTGGCTCCTGGCCATTACGGCCCGCACCTGCGAGCACGCAACGGACAGGTTAGTAGGCCGAAACTACGGTAACCCTGTTCGCGATGCACGACGATGGCGGTTGCCGCAAGCTCACTTCCCGGCCTGGCAGGCGTGTCCGTATTAACTACTCGTCTCCAGGTCGCTTTTGGCTCCTGGCCATTACGGCCCGCACCTGCGAGCACGCAACGGACAGGTTAGTAGGCCGAAACTACGGTAACCCTGTTCGCGATGCACGACGATGGCGGTTGCCGCAAGCTCACTTCACGGCCTGGCAGGCGTGTCCGTATCAACTACTCGTCTCCAGGTCGCTTTTGGCTCCTGGCCATTACGGCCCGCACCTGCGATCACGCAACGGACAGGTTAGTAGGCCGAAACTACGGTAACCCTGTTCGCGATGCACGACGATGGCGGTTGCCGCAAGCTCACTTCACGGCCTGGCAGGCGTGTCCGTATTAACTACTCGTCTCCAGGTCGCTTTTGGCTCCTGGCCATTACGGCCCGCACCTGCGAGCACGCAACGGACAGGTTACTAGGCCGAAACTACGGTAACCCTGTTCGCGATGCACGACGATGGCGGTTGCCGCAAGCTCACTTCCCGGCCTGGCAGGCGTGTCCGTATCAACTACTCGTCTCCAGGTCGCTTTTGGCTCCTGGCCATTACGGCCCGCACCTGCGAGCACGCAACGGACAGGTTAGTAGGCCGAAACTACGGTAACCCTGTTCGCGATGCACGACGATGGCGGTTGCCGCAAGCTCACTTCACGGCCTGGCAGGCGTGTCCGTATTAACTACTCGTCTCCAGGTCGCTTTTGGCTCCTGGCCATTACGGCCCGCACCTGCGAGCACGCAACGGACAGGTTAGTAGGCCGAAACTACGGTAACCCTGTTCGCGATGCACGACGATGGCGGTTGCCGCAAGCTCACTTCACGGCCTGGCAGGCGTGTCCGTATCAACTACTCGTCTCCAGGTCGCTTTTGGCTCCTGGCCATTACGGCCCGCACCTGCGAGCACGCAACGGACAGGTTAGTAGGCCGAAACTACGGTAACCCTGTTCGCGATGCACGACGATGGCGGTTGCCGCAAGCTCACTTCACGGCCTGGCAGGCGTGTCCGTATCAACTACTCGTCTCCAGGTCGCTTTTGGCTCCTGGCCATTACGGCCCGCACCTGCGATCACGCAACGGACAGGTTAGTAGGCCGAAACTACGGTAACCCTGTTCGCGATGCACGACGATGGCGGTTGCCGCAAGCTCACTTCCCGGCCTGGCAGGCGTGTCCGTATCAACTACTCGTCTCCAGGTCGCTTTTGGCTCCTGGCCATTACGGCCCGCACCTGCGAGCACGCAACGGACAGGTTACTAGGCCGAAACTACGGTAACCCTGTTCGCGATGCACGACGATGGCGGTTGCCGCAAGCTCACTTCACGGCCTGGCAGGCGTGTCCGTATCAACTACTCGTCTCCAGGTCGCTTTTGGCTCCTGGCCATTACGGCCCGCACCTGCGAGCACGCAACGGACAGGTTAGTAGGCCGAAACTACGGTAACCCTGTTCGCGATGCACGACGATGGCGGTTGCCGCAAGCTCACTTCCCGGCCTGGCAGGCGTGTCCGTATCAACTACTCGTCTCCAGGTCGCTTTTGGCTCCTGGCCATTACGGCCCGCACCTGCGAGCACGCAACGGACAGGTTAGTAGGCCGAAACTACGGTAACCCTGTTCGCGATGCACGACGATGGCGGTTGCCGCAAGCTCACTTCACGGCCTGGCAGGCGTGTCCGTATCAACTACTCGTCTCCAGGTCGCTTTTGGCTCCTGGCCATTACGGCCCGCACCTGCGAGCACGCAACGGACAGGTTACTAGGCCGAAACTACGGTAACCCTGTTCGCGATGCACGACGATGGCGGTTGCCGCAAGCTCACTTCACGGCCTGGCAGGCGTGTCCGTATCAACTACTCGTCTCCAGGTCGCTTTTGGCTCCTGGCCATTACGGCCCGCACCTGCGAGCACGCAACGGACAGGTTAGTAGGCCGAAACTACGGTAACCCTGTTCGCGATGCACGACGATGGCGGTTGCCGCAAGCTCACTTCCCGGCCTGGCAGGTGTGTCCGTATCAACTACTCGTCTCCAGGTCGCTTTTGGCTCCTGGCCATTACGGCCCGCACCTGCGAGCACGCAACGGACAGGTTAGTAGGCCGAAACTACGGTAACCCTGTTCGCGATGCACGACGATGGCGGTTGCCGCAAGCTCACTTCACGGCCTGGCAGGCGTGTCCGTATTAACTACTCGTCTCCAGGTCGCTTTTGGCTCCTGGCCATTACGGCCCGCACCTGCGAGCACGCAACGGACAGGTTAGTAGGCCGAAACTACGGTAACCCTGTTCGCGATGCACGACGATGGCGGTTGCCGCAAGCTCACTTCCCGGCCTGGCAGGTGTGTCCGTATCAACTACTCGTCTCCAGGTCGCTTTTGGCTCCTGGCCATTACGGCCCGCACCTGCGAGCACGCAACGGACAGGTTAGTAGGCCGAAACTACGGTAACCCTGTTCGCGATGCACGACGATGGCGGTTGCCGCAAGCTCACTTCACGGCCTGGCAGGTGTGTCCGTATCAACTACTCGTCTCCAGGTCGCTTTTGGCTCCTGGCCATTACGGCCCGCACCTGCGAGCACGCAACGGACAGGTTAGTAGGCCGAAACTACGGTAACCCTGTTCGCGATGCACGACGATGGCGGTTGCCGCAAGCTCACTTCACGGCCTGGCAGGCGTGTCCGTATCAACTACTCGTCTCCAGGTCGCTTTTGGCTCCTGGCCATTACGGCCCGCACCTGCGATCACGCAACGGACAGGTTAGTAGGCCGAAACTACGGTAACCCTGTTCGCGATGCACGACGATGGCGGTTGCCGCAAGCTCACTTCCCGGCCTGGCAGGCGTGTCCGTATCAACTACTCGTCTCCAGGTCGCTTTTGGCTCCTGGCCATTACGGCCCGCACCTGCGAGCACGCAACGGACAGGTTAGTAGGCCGAAACTACGGTAACCCTGTTCGCGATGCACGACGATGGCGGTTGCCGCAAGCTCACTTCCCGGCCTGGCAGGTGTGTCCGTATCAACTACTCGTCTCCAGGTCGCTTTTGGCTCCTGGCCATTACGGCCCGCACCTGCGAGCACGCAACGGACAGGTTAGTAGGCCGAAACTACGGTAACCCTGTTCGCGATGCACGACGATGGCGGTTGCCGCAAGCTCACTTCCCGGCCTGGCAGGCGTGTCCGTATCAACTACTCGTCTCCAGGTCGCTTTTGGCTCCTGGCCATTACGGCCCGCACCTGCGAGCACGCAACGGACAGGTTAGTAGGCCGAAACTACGGTAACCCTGTTCGCGATGCACGACGATGGCGGTTGCCGCAAGCTCACTTCCCGGCCTGGCAGGCGTGTCCGTATCAACTACTCGTCTCCAGGTCGCTTTTGGCTCCTGGCCATTACGGCCCGCACCTGCGAGCACGCAACGGACAGGTTAGTAGGCCGAAACTACGGTAACCCTGTTCGCGATGCACGACGATGGCGGTTGCCGCAAGCTCACTTCCCGGCCTGGCAGGTGTGTCCGTATCAACGACTCGTCTCCAGGTCGGTTTTGGCTCCTGGCCATTACGGCCTGCACCTGCGAGCACGCAACGGACAGGTTAGTAGGCCGAAACTACGGTAACCCTGTTCGCGATGCACGACGATGGCGGTTGCCGCAAGCTCACTTCACGGCCTGGCAGGCGTGTCCGTATCAACTACTCGTCTCCAGGTCGCTTTTGGCTCCTGGCCATTACGGCCCGCACCTGCGAGCACGCAACGGACAGGTTAGTAGGCCGAAACTACGGTAACCCTGTTCGCGATGCACGACGATGGCGGTTGCCGCAAGCTCACTTCCCGGCCTGGCAGGTGTGTCCGTATCAACTACTCGTCTCCAGGTCGCTTTTGGCTCCTGGCCATTACGGCCCGCACCTGCGAGCACGCAACGGACAGGTTAGTAGGCCGAAACTACGGTAACCCTGTTCGCGATGCACGACGATGGCGGTTGCCGCAAGCTCACTTCCCGGCCTGGCAGGTGTGTCCGTATCAACTACTCGTCTCCAGGTCGCTTTTGGCTCCTGGCCATTACGGCCCGCACCTGCGAGCACGCAACGGACAGGTTAGTAGGCCGAAACTACGGTAACCCTGTTCGCGATGCACGACGATGGCGGTTGCCGCAAGCTCACTTCCCGGCCTGGCAGGTGTGTCCGTATCAACTACTCGTCTCCAGGTCGCTTTTGGCTCCTGGCCATTACGGCCCGCACCTGCGAGCACGCAACGGACAGGTTAGTAGGCCGAAACTACGGTAACCCTGTTCGCGATGCACGACGATGGCGGTTGCCGCAAGCTCACTTCCCGGCCTGGCAGGCGTGTCCGTATCAACTACTCGTCGCCAGGTCGCTTTTGGCTCCTGGCCATTACGGCCCGCACCTGCGAGCACGCAACGGACAGGTTAGTAGGCCGAAACTACGGTAACCCTGTTCGCGATGCACGACGATGGCGGTTGCCGCAAGCTCACTTCCCGGCCTGGCAGGCGTGTCCGTATCAACTACTCGTCTCCAGGTCGCTTTTGGCTCCTGGCCATTACGGCCCGCACCTGCGAGCACGCAACGGACAGGTTAGTAGGCCGAAACTACGGTAACCCTGTTCGCGATGCACGACGATGGCGGTTGCCGCAAGCTCACTTCACGGCCTGGCAGGCGTGTCCGTATCAACTACTCGTCTCCAGGTCGCTTTTGGCTCCTGGCCATTACGGCCCGCACCTGCGAGCACGCAACGGACAGGTTAGTAGGCCGAAACTACGGTAACCCTGTTCGCGATGCACGACGATGGCGGTTGCCGCAAGCTCACTTCCCGGCCTGGCAGGTGTGTCCGTATCAACTACTCGTCTCCAGGTCGCTTTTGGCTCCTGGCCATTACGGCCCGCACCTGCGAGCACGCAACGGACAGGTTAGTAGGCCGAAACTACGGTAACCCTGTTCGCGATGCACGACGATGGCGGTTGCCGCAAGCTCACTTCCCGGCCTGGCAGGCGTGTCCGTATCAACTACTCGTCGCCAGGTCGCTTTTGGCTCCTGGCCATTACGGCCCGCACCTGCGAGCACGCAACGGACAGGTTAGTAGGCCGAAACTACGGTAACCCTGTTCGCGATGCACGACGATGGCGGTTGCCGCAAGCTCACTTCCCGGCCTGGCAGGCGTGTCCGTATCAACTACTCGTCTCCAGGTCGCTTTTGGCTCCTGGCCATTACGGCCCGCACCTGCGAGCACGCAACGGACAGGTTAGTAGGCCGAAACTACGGTAACCCTGTTCGCGATGCACGACGATGGCGGTTGCCGCAAGCTCACTTCCCGGCCTGGCAGGTGTGTCCGTATCAACTACTCGTCTCCAGGTCGCTTTTGGCTCCTGGCCATTACGGCCCGCACCTGCGAGCACGCAACGGACAGGTTAGTAGGCCGAAACTACGGTAACCCTGTTCGCGATGCACGACGATGGCGGTTGCCGCAAGCTCACTTCCCGGCCTGGCAGGTGTGTCCGTATCAACTACTCGTCTCCAGGTCGCTTTTGGCTCCTGGCCATTACGGCCCGCACCTGCGAGCACGCAACGGACAGGTTAGTAGGCCGAAACTACGGTAACCCTGTTCGCGATGCACGACGATGGCGGTTGCCGCAAGCTCACTTCACGGCCTGGCAGGCGTGTCCGTATCAACTACTCGTCTCCAGGTCGCTTTTGGCTCCTGGCCATTACGGCCCGCACCTGCGAGCACGCAACGGACAGGTTAGTAGGCCGAAACTACGGTAACCCTGTTCGCGATGCACGACGATGGCGGTTGCCGCAAGCTCACTTCCCGGCCTGGCAGGTGTGTCCGTATCAACTACTCGTCTCCAGGTCGCTTTTGGCTCCTGGCCATTACGGCCCGCACCTGCGAGCACGCAACGGACAGGTTAGTAGGCCGAAACTACGGTAACCCTGTTCGCGATGCACGACGATGGCGGTTGCCGCAAGCTCACTTCCCGGCCTGGCAGGTGTGTCCGTATCAACTACTCGTCTCCAGGTCGCTTTTGGCTCCTGGCCATTACGGCCCGCACCTGCGAGCACGCAACGGACAGGTTAGTAGGCCGAAACTACGGTAACCCTGTTCGCGATGCACGACGATGGCGGTTGCCGCAAGCTCACTTCCCGGCCTGGCAGGCGTGTCCGTATCAACTACTCGTCTCCAGGTCGCTTTTGGCTCCTGGCCATTACGGCCCGCACCTGCGAGCACGCAACGGACAGGTTAGTAGGCCGAAACTACGGTAACCCTGTTCGCGATGCACGACGATGGCGGTTGCCGCAAGCTCACTTCCCGGCCTGGCAGGTGTGTCCGTATCAACTACTCGTCTCCAGGTCGCTTTTGGCTCCTGGCCATTACGGCCCGCACCTGCGAGCACGCAACGGACAGGTTAGTAGGCCGAAACTACGGTAACCCTGTTCGCGATGCACGACGATGGCGGTTGCCGCAAGCTCACTTCCCGGCCTGGCAGGCGTGTCCGTATCAACTACTCGTCTCCAGGTCGCTTTTGGCTCCTGGCCATTACGGCCCGCACCTGCGAGCACGCAACGGACAGGTTAGTAGGCCGAAACTACGGTAACCCTGTTCGCGATGCACGACGATGGCGGTTGCCGCAAGCTCACTTCACGGCCTGGCAGGCGTGTCCGTATCAACTACTCGTCTCCAGGTCGCTTTTGGCTCCTGGCCATTACGGCCCGCACCTGCGAGCACGCAACGGACAGGTTAGTAGGCCGAAACTACGGTAACCCTGTTCGCGATGCACGACGATGGCGGTTGCCGCAAGCTCACTTCACGGCCTGGCAGGCGTGTCCGTATCAACTACTCGTCTCCAGGTCGCTTTTGGCTCCTGGCCATTACGGCCCGCACCTGCGAGCACGCAACGGACAGGTTAGTAGGCCGAAACTACGGTAACCCTGTTCGCGATGCACGACGATGGCGGTTGCCGCAAGCTCACTTCCCGGCCTGGCAGGTGTGTCCGTATCAACTACTCGTCTCCAGGTCGCTTTTGGCTCCTGGCCATTACGGCCCGCACCTGCGAGCACGCAACGGACAGGTTAGTAGGCCGAAACTACGGTAACCCTGTTCGCGATGCACGACGATGGCGGTTGCCGCAAGCTCACTTCCCGGCCTGGCAGGTGTGTCCGTATCAACTACTCGTCTCCAGGTCGCTTTTGGCTCCTGGCCATTACGGCCCGCACCTGCGAGCACGCAACGGACAGGTTAGTAGGCCGAAACTACGGTAACCCTGTTCGCGATGCACGACGATGGCGGTTGCCGCAAGCTCACTGCACGGCCTGGCAGGCGTGTCCGTATCAACTACTCGTCTCGTCTCCAGGTCGCTTTTGGCTCCTGGCCATTACGGCCCGCACCTGCGAGCACGCAACGGACAGGTTAGTAGGCCGAAACTACGGTAACCCTGTTCGCGATGCACGACGATGGCGGTTGCCGCAAGCTCACTTCACGGCCTGGCAGGCGTGTCCGTATCAACTACTCGTCTCCAGGTCGCTTTTGGCTCCTGGCCATTACGGCCCGCACCTGCGAGCACGCAACGGACAGGTTAGTAGGCCGAAACTACGGTAACCCTGTTCGCGATGCACGACGATGGCGGTTGCCGCAAGCTCACTTCCCGGCCTGGCAGACACGTCCGTATCAACTACTCGTCTCCAGGTCGCTTTTGGCTCCTGGCCATTACGGCCCGCACCTGCGAGCACGCAACGGACAGGTTAGTAGGCCGAAACTACGGTAACCCTGTTCGCGATGCACGACGATGGCGGTTGCCGCAAGCTCACTTCCCGGCCTGGCAGGCGTGACCGTATCAACTACTCGTCTCCAGGTCGCTTTTGGCTCCTGGCCATTACGGCCTGCACCTGCGAGCACGCAACGGACAGGTTAGTAGGCCGAAACTACGGTAACCCTGTTCGCGATGCACGACGATGGCGGTTGCCGCAAGCTCACTTCACGGCCTGGCAGGCGTGTCCGTATCAACTACTCGTCTCGTCTCCAGGTCGCTTTTGGCTCCTGGCCATTACGGCCCGCACCTGCGAGCACGCAACGGACAGGTTAGTAGGCCGAAACTACGGTAACCCTGTTCGCGATGCACGACGATGGCGGTTGCCGCAAGCTCACTTCACGGCCTGGCAGGCGTGTCCGTATCAACTACTCGTCTCGTCTCCAGGTCGCTTTTGGCTCCTGGCCATTACGGCCCGCACCTGCGAGCACGCAACGGACAGGTTAGTAGGCCGAAACTACGGTAACCCTGTTCGCGATGCACGACGATGGCGGTTGCCGCAAGCTCACTTCACGGCCTGGCAGGCGTGTCCGTATCAACTACTCGTCTCCAGGTCGCTTTTGGCTCCTGGCCATTACGGCCCGCACCTGCGAGCACGCAACGGACAGGTTAGTAGGCCGAAACTACGGTAACCCTGTTCGCGATGCACGACGATGGCGGTTGCCGCAAGCTCACTTCACGGCCTGGCAGGCGTGTCCGTATCAACTACTCGTCTCCAGGTCGCTTTTGGCTCCTGGCCATTACGGCCCGCACCTGCGAGCACGCAACGGACAGGTTAGTAGGCCGAAACTACGGTAACCCTGTTCGCGATGCACGACGATGGCGGTTGCCGCAAGCTCACTTCACGGCCTGGCAGGCGTGTCCGTATCAACTACTCGTCTCCAGGTCGCTTTTGGCTCCTGGCCATTACGGCCCGCACCTGCGAGCACGCAACGGACAGGTTAGTAGGCCGAAACTACGGTAACCCTGTTCGCGATGCACGACGATGGCGGTTGCCGCAAGCTCACTTCACGGCCTGGCAGGCGTGTCCGTATCAACTACTCGTCTCGTCTCCAGGTCGCTTTTGGCTCCTGGCCATTACGGCCCGCACCTGCGAGCACGCAACGGACAGGTTAGTAGGCCGAAACTACGGTAACCCTGTTCGCGATGCACGACGATGGCGGTTGCCGCAAGCTCACTTCCCGGCCTGGCAGGCGTGTCCGTATCAACTACTCGTCTCCAGGTCGCTTTTGGCTCCTGGCCATTACGGCCCGCACCTGCGAGCACGCAACGGACAGGTTAGTAGGCCGAAACTACGGTAACCCTGTTCGCGATGCACGACGATGGCGGTTGCCGCAAGCTCACTTCACGGCCTGGCAGGCGTGTCCGTATCAACTACTCGTCTCCAGGTCGCTTTTGGCTCCTGGCCATTACGGCCCGCACCTGCGAGCACGCAACGGACAGGTTAGTAGGCCGAAACTACGGTAACCCTGTTCGCGATGCACGACGATGGCGGTTGCCGCAAGCTCACTTCACGGCCTGGCAGGCGTGTCCGTATCAACTACTCGTCTCCAGGTCGCTTTTGGCTCCTGGCCATTACGGCCCGCACCTGCGAGCACGCAACGGACAGGTTAGTAGGCCGAAACTACGGTAACCCTGTTCGCGATGCACGACGATGGCGGTTGCCGCAAGCTCACTTCACGGCCTGGCAGGCGTGTCCGTATCAACTACTCGTCTCCAGGTCGCTTTTGGCTCCTGGCCATTACGGCCCGCACCTGCGAGCACGCAACGGACAGGTTAGTAGGCCGAAACTACGGTAACCCTGTTCGCGATGCACGACGATGGCGGTTGCCGCAAGCTCACTTCACGGCCTGGCAGGCGTGTCCGTATCAACTACTCGTCTCCAGGTCGCTTTTGGCTCCTGGCCATTACGGCCCGCACCTGCGAGCACGCAACGGACAGGTTAGTAGGCCGAAACTACGGTAACCCTGTTCGCGATGCACGACGATGGCGGTTGCCGCAAGCTCACTTCACGGCCTGGCAGGCGTGTCCGTATCAACTACTCGTCTCCAGGTCGCTTTTGGCTCCTGGCCATTACGGCCCGCACCTGCGATCACGCAACGGACAGGTTAGTAGGCCGAAACTACGGTAACCCTGTTCGCGATGCACGACGATGGCGGTTGCCGCAAGCTCACTTCACGGCCTGGCAGGCGTGTCCGTATCAACTACTCGTCTCCAGGTCGCTTTTGGCTCCTGGCCATTACGGCCCGCACCTGCGAGCACGCAACGGACAGGTTAGTAGGCCGAAACTACGGTAACCCTGTTCGCGATGCACGACGATGGCGGTTGCCGCAAGCTCACTTCACGGCCTGGCAGGCGTGTCCGTATCAACTACTCGTCTCGTCTCCAGGTCGCTTTTGGCTCCTGGCCATTACGGCCCGCACCTGCGAGCACGCAACGGACAGGTTAGTAGGCCGAAACTACGGTAACCCTGTTCGCGATGCACGACGATGGCGGTTGCCGCAAGCTCACTTCCCGGCCTGGCAGGCGTGTCCGTATCAACTACTCGTCTCCAGGTCGCTTTTGGCTCCTGGCCATTACGGCCCGCACCTGCGAGCACGCAACGGACAGGTTAGTAGGCCGAAACTACGGTAACCCTGTTCGCGATGCACGACGATGGCGGTTGCCGCAAGCTCACTTCACGGCCTGGCAGGCGTGTCCGTATCAACTACTCGTCTCCAGGTCGCTTTTGGCTCCTGGCCATTACGGCCCGCACCTGCGAGCACGCAACGGACAGGTTAGTAGGCCGAAACTACGGTAACCCTGTTCGCGATGCACGACGATGGCGGTTGCCGCAAGCTCACTTCACGGCCTGGCAGGCGTGTCCGTATCAACTACTCGTCTCCAGGTCGCTTTTGGCTCCTGGCCATTACGGCCTGCACCTGCGAGCACGCAACGGACAGGTTAGTAGGCCGAAACTACGGTAACCCTGTTCGCGATGCACGACGATGGCGGTTGCCGCAAGCTCACTTCACGGCCTGGCAGGCGTGTCCGTATCAACTACTCGTCTCGTCTCCAGGTCGCTTTTGGCTCCTGGCCATTACGGCCCGCACCTGCGAGCACGCAACGGACAGGTTAGTAGGCCGAAACTACGGTAACCCTGTTCGCGATGCACGACGATGGCGGTTGCCGCAAGCTCACTTCCCGGCCTGGCAGGTGTGTCCGTATCAACTACTCGTCTCCAGGTCGCTTTTGGCTCCTGGCCATTACGGCCCGCACCTGCGAGCACGCAACGGACAGGTTAGTAGGCCGAAACTACGGTAACCCTGTTCGCGATGCACGACGATGGCGGTTGCCGCAAGCTCACTTCACGGCCTGGCAGGTGTGTCCGTATCAACTACTCGTCTCCAGGTCGCTTTTGGCTCCTGGCCATTACGGCCCGCACCTGCGAGCACGCAACGGACAGGTTAGTAGGCCGAAACTACGGTAACCCTGTTCGCGATGCACGACGATGGCGGTTGCCGCAAGCTCACTTCCCGGCCTGGCAGGTGTGTCCGTATCAACTACTCGTCTCCAGGTCGCTTTTGGCTCCTGGCCATTACGGCCCGCACCTGCGAGCACGCAACGGACAGGTTAGTAGGCCGAAACTACGGTAACCCTGTTCGCGATGCACGACGATGGCGGTTGCCGCAAGCTCACTTCACGGCCTGGCAGGCGTGTCCGTATCAACTACTCGTCTCCAGGTCGCTTTTGGCTCCTGGCCATTACGGCCCGCACCTGCGAGCACGCAACGGACAGGTTAGTAGGCCGAAACTACGGTAACCCTGTTCGCGATGCACGACGATGGCGGTTGCCGCAAGCTCACTTCCCGGCCTGGCAGGCGTGTCCGTATCAACTACTCGTCTCCAGGTCGCTTTTGGCTCCTGGCCATTACGGCCCGCACCTGCGAGCACGCAACGGACAGGTTAGTAGGCCGAAACTACGGTAACCCTGTTCGCGATGCACGACGATGGCGGTTGCCGCAAGCTCACTTCACGGCCTGGCAGGCGTGTCCGTATCAACTACTCGTCTCCAGGTCGCTTTTGGCTCCTGGCCATTACGGCCCGCACCTGCGAGCACGCAACGGACAGGTTAGTAGGCCGAAACTACGGTAACCCTGTTCGCGATGCACGACGATGGCGGTTGCCGCAAGCTCACTTCACGGCCTGGCAGGCGTGTCCGTATCAACTACTCGTCTCCAGGTCGCTTTTGGCTCCTGGCCATTACGGCCTGCACCTGCGAGCACGCAACGGACAGGTTAGTAGGCCGAAACTACGGTAACCCTGTTCGCGATGCACGACGATGGCGGTTGCCGCAAGCTCACTTCACGGCCTGGCAGGCGTGTCCGTATCAACTACTCGTCTCGTCTCCAGGTCGCTTTTGGCTCCTGGCCATTACGGCCCGCACCTGCGAGCACGCAACGGACAGGTTAGTAGGCCGAAACTACGGTAACCCTGTTCGCGATGCACGACGATGGCGGTTGCCGCAAGCTCACTTCCCGGCCTGGCAGACACGTCCGTATCAACTACTCGTCTCCAGGTCGCTTTTGGCTCCTGGCCATTACGGCCCGCACCTGCGAGCACGCAACGGACAGGTTAGTAGGCCGAAACTACGGTAACCCTGTTCGCGATGCACGACGATGGCGGTTGCCGCAAGCTCACTTCACGGCCTGGCAGGCGTGTCCGTATTAACTACTCGTCTCCAGGTCGCTTTTGGCTCCTGGCCATTACGGCCCGCACCTGCGAGCACGCAACGGACAGGTTAGTAGGCCGAAACTACGGTAACCCTGTTCGCGATGCACGACGATGGCGGTTGCCGCAAGCTCACTTCACGGCCTGGCAGGCGTGTCCGTATTAACTACTCGTCTCCAGGTCGCTTTTGGCTCCTGGCCATTACGGCCCGCACCTGCGAGCACGCAACGGACAGGTTAGTAGGCCGAAACTACGGTAACCCTGTTCGCGATGCACGACGATGGCGGTTGCCGCAAGCTCACTTCACGGCCTGGCAGGCGTGTCCGTATCAACTACTCGTCTCGTCTCCAGGTCGCTTTTGGCTCCTGGCCATTACGGCCCGCACCTGCGAGCACGCAACGGACAGGTTAGTAGGCCGAAACTACGGTAACCCTGTTCGCGATGCACGACGATGGCGGTTGCCGCAAGCTCACTTCCCGGCCTGGCAGGTGTGTCCGTATCAACTACTCGTCTCCAGGTCGCTTTTGGCTCCTGGCCATTACGGCCCGCACCTGCGAGCACGCAACGGACAGGTTAGTAGGCCGAAACTACGGTAACCCTGTTCGCGATGCACGACGATGGCGGTTGCCGCAAGCTCACTTCCCGGCCTGGCAGGTGTGTCCGTATCAACTACTCGTCTCCAGGTCGCTTTTGGCTCCTGGCCATTACGGCCCGCACCTGCGAGCACGCAACGGACAGGTTAGTAGGCCGAAACTACGGTAACCCTGTTCGCGATGCACGACGATGGCGGTTGCCGCAAGCTCACTTCCCGGCCTGGCAGGTGTGTCCGTATCAACTACTCGTCTCCAGGTCGCTTTTGGCTCCTGGCCATTACGGCCCGCACCTGCGAGCACGCAACGGACAGGTTAGTAGGCCGAAACTACGGTAACCCTGTTCGCGATGCACGACGATGGCGGTTGCCGCAAGCTCACTTCCCGGCCTGGCAGGTGTGTCCGTATCAACTACTCGTCTCCAGGTCGCTTTTGGTTCCTGGCCATTACGGCCCGCACCTGCGAGCACGCAACGGACAGGTTAGTAGGCCGAAACTACGGTAACCCTGTTCGCGATGCACGACGATGGCGGTTGCCGCAAGCTCACTTCCCGACCTGGCAGGTGTGTCCGTATCAACTACTCGTCTCCAGGTCGCTTTTGGCTCCTGGCCATTACGGCCCGCACCTGCGAGCACGCAACGGACAGGTTAGTAGGCCGAAACTACGGTAACCCTGTTCGCGATGCACGACGATGGCGGTTGCCGCAAGCTCACTTCCCGGCCTGGCAGGTGTGTCCGTATCAACTACTCGTCTCCAGGTCGCTTTTGGCTCCTGGCCATTACGGCCCGCACCTGCGAGCACGCAACGGACAGGTTAGTAGGCCGAAACTACGGTAACCCTGTTCGCGATGCACGACGATGGCGGTTGCCGCAAGCTCACTTCCCGGCCTGGCAGGTGTGTCCGTATCAACTACTCGTCTCCAGGTCGCTTTTGGCTCCTGGCCATTACGGCCCGCACCTGCGAGCACGCAACGGACAGGTTAGTAGGCCGAAACTACGGTAACCCTGTTCGCGATGCACGACGATGGCGGTTGCCGCAAGCTCACTTCACGGCCTGGCAGGCGTGTCCGTATCAACTACTCGTCTCCAGGTCGCTTTTGGCTCCTGGCCATTACGGCCCGCACCTGCGAGCACGCAACGGACAGGTTAGTAGGCCGAAACTACGGTAACCCTGTTCGCGATGCACGACGATGGCGGTTGCCGCAAGCTCACTTCACGGCCTGGCAGGCGTGTCCGTATCAACTACTCGTCTCCAGGTCGCTTTTGGCTCCTGGCCATTACGGCCCGCACCTGCGAGCACGCAACGGACAGGTTACTAGGCCGAAACTACGGTAACCCTGTTCGCGATGCACGACGATGGCGGTTGCCGCAAGCTCACTTCACGGCCTGGCAGGTGTGTCCGTATCAACTACTCGTCTCCAGGTCGCTTTTGGCTCCTGGCCATTACGGCCCGCACCTGCGAGCACGCAACGGACAGGTTAGTAGGCCGAAACTACGGTAACCCTGTTCGCGATGCACGACGATGGCGGTTGCCGCAAGCTCACTTCCCGACCTGGCAGGTGTGTCCGTATCAACTACTCGTCTCCAGGTCGCTTTTGGCTCCTGGCCATTACGGCCCGCACCTGCGAGCACGCAACGGACAGGTTAGTAGGCCGAAACTACGGTAACCCTGTTCGCGATGCACGACGATGGCGGTTGCCGCAAGCTCACTTCACGGCCTGGCAGGCGTGTCCGTATCAACTACTCGTCTCCAGGTCGCTTTTGGCTCCTGGCCATTACGGCCCGCACCTGCGAGCACGCAACGGACAGGTTAGTAGGCCGAAACTACGGTAACCCTGTTCGCGATGCACGACGATGGCGGTTGCCGCAAGCTCACTTCACGGCCTGGCAGGCGTGTCCGTATCAACTACTCGTCTCCAGGTCGCTTTTGGCTCCTGGCCATTACGGCCCGCACCTGCGAGCACGCAACGGACAGGTTAGTAGGCCGAAACTACGGTAACCCTGTTCGCGATGCACGACGATGGCGGTTGCCGCAAGCTCACTTCCCGGCCTGGCAGGTGTGTCCGTATCAACTACTCGTCTCCAGGTCGCTTTTGGCTCCTGGCCATTACGGCCCGCACCTGCGAGCACGCAACGGACAGGTTAGTAGGCCGAAACTACGGTAACCCTGTTCGCGATGCACGACGATGGCGGTTGCCGCAAGCTCACTTCCCGGCCTGGCAGGTGTGTCCGTATCAACTACTCGTCTCCAGGTCGCTTTTGGCTCCTGGCCATTACGGCCCGCACCTGCGAGCACGCAACGGACAGGTTAGTAGGCCGAAACTACGGTAACCCTGTTCGCGATGCACGACGATGGCGGTTGCCGCAAGCTCACTTCCCGGCCTGGCAGGTGTGTCCGTATCAACTACTCGTCTCCAGGTCGCTTTTGGCTCCTGGCCATTACGGCCCGCACCTGCGAGCACGCAACGGACAGGTTAGTAGGCCGAAACTACGGTAACCCTGTTCGCGATGCACGACGATGGCGGTTGCCGCAAGCTCACTTCCCGGCCTGGCAGGTGTGTCCGTATCAACTACTCGTCTCCAGGTCGCTTTTGGCTCCTGGCCATTACGGCCCGCACCTGCGAGCACGCAACGGACAGGTTAGTAGGCCGAAACTACGGTAACCCTGTTCGCGATGCACGACGATGGCGGTTGCCGCAAGCTCACTTCCCGGCCTGGCAGGTGTGTCCGTATCAACTACTCGTCTCCAGGTCGCTTTTGGCTCCTGGCCATTACGGCCCGCACCTGCGAGCACGCAACGGACAGGTTAGTAGGCCGAAACTACGGTAACCCTGTTCGCGATGCACGACGATGGCGGTTGCCGCAAGCTCACTTCCCGGCCTGGCAGGTGTGTCCGTATCAACTACTCGTCTCCAGGTCGCTTTTGGCTCCTGGCCATTACGGCCCGCACCTGCGAGCACGCAACGGACAGGTTAGTAGGCCGAAACTACGGTAACCCTGTTCGCGATGCACGACGATGGCGGTTGCCGCAAGCTCACTTCACGGCCTGGCAGGCGTGTCCGTATCAACTACTCGTCTCCAGGTCGCTTTTGGCTCCTGGCCATTACGGCCCGCACCTGCGATCACGCAACGGACAGGTTAGTAGGCCGAAACTACGGTAACCCTGTTCGCGATGCACGACGATGGCGGTTGCCGCAAGCTCACTTCACGGCCTGGCAGGCGTGTCCGTATTAACTACTCGTCTCCAGGTCGCTTTTGGCTCCTGGCCATTACGGCCCGCACCTGCGAGCACGCAACGGACAGGTTACTAGGCCGAAACTACGGTAACCCTGTTCGCGATGCACGACGATGGCGGTTGCCGCAAGCTCACTTCCCGGCCTGGCAGGCGTGTCCGTATCAACTACTCGTCTCCAGGTCGCTTTTGGCTCCTGGCCATTACGGCCCGCACCTGCGAGCACGCAACGGACAGGTTAGTAGGCCGAAACTACGGTAACCCTGTTCGCGATGCACGACGATGGCGGTTGCCGCAAGCTCACTTCACGGCCTGGCAGGCGTGTCCGTATTAACTACTCGTCTCCAGGTCGCTTTTGGCTCCTGGCCATTACGGCCCGCACCTGCGAGCACGCAACGGACAGGTTAGTAGGCCGAAACTACGGTAACCCTGTTCGCGATGCACGACGATGGCGGTTGCCGCAAGCTCACTTCACGGCCTGGCAGGCGTGTCCGTATCAACTACTCGTCTCCAGGTCGCTTTTGGCTCCTGGCCATTACGGCCCGCACCTGCGAGCACGCAACGGACAGGTTAGTAGGCCGAAACTACGGTAACCCTGTTCGCGATGCACGACGATGGCGGTTGCCGCAAGCTCACTTCCCGGCCTGGCAGGTGTGTCCGTATCAACTACTCGTCTCCAGGTCGCTTTTGGCTCCTGGCCATTACGGCCCGCACCTGCGAGCACGCAACGGACAGGTTAGTAGGCCGAAACTACGGTAACCCTGTTCGCGATGCACGACGATGGCGGTTGCCGCAAGCTCACTTCCCGGCCTGGCAGGTGTGTCCGTATCAACTACTCGTCTCCAGGTCGCTTTTGGCTCCTGGCCATTACGGCCCGCACCTGCGAGCACGCAACGGACAGGTTAGTAGGCCGAAACTACGGTAACCCTGTTCGCGATGCACGACGATGGCGGTTGCCGCAAGCTCACTTCCCGGCCTGGCAGGCGTGTCCGTATCAACTACTCGTCTCCAGGTCGCTTTTGGCTCCTGGCCATTACGGCCCGCACCTGCGATCACGCAACGGACAGGTTAGTAGGCCGAAACTACGGTAACCCTGTTCGCGATGCACGACGATGGCGGTTGCCGCAAGCTCACTTCACGGCCTGGCAGGCGTGTCCGTATCAACTACTCGTCTCCAGGTCGCTTTTGGCTCCTGGCCATTACGGCCCGCACCTGCGAGCACGCAACGGACAGGTTAGTAGGCCGAAACTACGGTAACCCTGTTCGCGATGCACGACGATGGCGGTTGCCGCAAGCTCACTTCACGGCCTGGCAGGCGTGTCCGTATCAACTACTCGTCTCCAGGTCGCTTTTGGCTCCTGGCCATTACGGCCCGCACCTGCGAGCACGCAACGGACAGGTTAGTAGGCCGAAACTACGGTAACCCTGTTCGCGATGCACGACGATGGCGGTTGCCGCAAGCTCACTTCACGGCCTGGCAGGCGTGTCCGTATCAACTACTCGTCTCCAGGTCGCTTTTGGCTCCTGGCCATTACGGCCCGCACCTGCGATCACGCAACGGACAGGTTAGTAGGCCGAAACTACGGTAACCCTGTTCGCGATGCACGACGATGGCGGTTGCCGCAAGCTCACTTCCCGGCCTGGCAGGCGTGTCCGTATCAACTACTCGTCTCCAGGTCGCTTTTGGCTCCTGGCCATTACGGCCCGCACCTGCGAGCACGCAACGGACAGGTTACTAGGCCGAAACTACGGTAACCCTGTTCGCGATGCACGACGATGGCGGTTGCCGCAAGCTCACTTCACGGCCTGGCAGGCGTGTCCGTATCAACTACTCGTCTCCAGGTCGCTTTTGGCTCCTGGCCATTACGGCCCGCACCTGCGAGCACGCAACGGACAGGTTAGTAGGCCGAAACTACGGTAACCCTGTTCGCGATGCACGACGATGGCGGTTGCCGCAAGCTCACTTCCCGGCCTGGCAGGCGTGTCCGTATCAACTACTCGTCTCCAGGTCGCTTTTGGCTCCTGGCCATTACGGCCCGCACCTGCGAGCACGCAACGGACAGGTTAGTAGGCCGAAACTACGGTAACCCTGTTCGCGATGCACGACGATGGCGGTTGCCGCAAGCTCACTTCCCGGCCTGGCAGGTGTGTCCGTATCAACTACTCGTCTCCAGGTCGCTTTTGGCTCCTGGCCATTACGGCCCGCACCTGCGAGCACGCAACGGACAGGTTAGTAGGCCGAAACTACGGTAACCCTGTTCGCGATGCACGACGATGGCGGTTGCCGCAAGCTCACTTCCCGGCCTGGCAGGTGTGTCCGTATCAACTACTCGTCTCCAGGTCGCTTTTGGCTCCTGGCCATTACGGCCCGCACCTGCGAGCACGCAACGGACAGGTTAGTAGGCCGAAACTACGGTAACCCTGTTCGCGATGCACGACGATGGCGGTTGCCGCAAGCTCACTTCCCGGCCTGGCAGGTGTGTCCGTATCAACTACTCGTCTCCAGGTCGCTTTTGGCTCCTGGCCATTACGGCCCGCACCTGCGAGCACGCAACGGACAGGTTAGTAGGCCGAAACTACGGTAACCCTGTTCGCGATGCACGACGATGGCGGTTGCCGCAAGCTCACTTCCCGGCCTGGCAGGTGTGTCCGTATCAACTACTCGTCTCCAGGTCGCTTTTGGCTCCTGGCCATTACGGCCCGCACCTGCGAGCACGCAACGGACAGGTTAGTAGGCCGAAACTACGGTAACCCTGTTCGCGATGCACGACGATGGCGGTTGCTGCAAGCGCACGAGAGGGTTGGGATGTGATGAGTAAGATTCGTGCTATAAATATTGATTCGGTTGATGTAGTTAAAGGGGAATTAGGAAACATGATGCTTTTTACGCTTGCCTTGCCCGCCTCGGTGGCGTTTCTTTCTAGCTTTCTTGTAGTTGAGTTGAGGCGACGGTTGCTTGTCGTTGAGTTGGGGCGACGGTGTTACGTGAACGGGTACTGCGATGGTTGGAGGTCGACCTTTGAACTGCTGAATCACACGATTGTGATCCGTCTCTAGAAGCTTGACAGGTATGTCCAGGGCCTTGTATTGCTCTTTGCGCCTGAAGTTTTCCTCGCACAGACGCGCCAACGTCTTTTACTGCGTGATCGTTCTGTCCAGCGCCGTTACTCCGATTTTGGCCGATAATCTCTGGTCGTCGGCGGTGATACCGAAGCTCTCCATGTAGCACTCCGATGTCAACACGCGCTGAATTTCCTCGTCCCGAACAGCCTTGCCTGGAGCGCGCTTCATGTCGAGCGCCAGAATGCCGGACGTGCATGGGCACCTGGATGTTGCCGAAGCGATCACCGGCCGCTAGCCTGGGGGACTCGTTGTAGCACATCGGACAGGCTTGACCGGGCATGACACCGCACGCTAGCTTCTCCTGCATACACAGCTCGTGTGCCTTCATCTTGGCTCCGTCCAGTCGGTGTTTGTAGTAGTCCTCTTTCTTTTTGACAACCGTCACAATGACGTCCGTGATCGAGTAGCTCACATCCTCGACGAACTGGTTCCAGGGCTCCAACAGCGCGCCTGGACTGGGTCGTTTGTTTTCGTCATCATCCTGGTGTCTGGACACGAAAAACCGTTTTTGAAAAAATAGATCAATGAACAAAAAGAGCTCGAAAAGCGAGGTCGTTACCGCCTCACCGCTGCTACTATGCTACACGTTGTGTGTTCTAGTTGTTGTAAGTAGTGTTTACCTACATATTTAGAGGCAGCAGCACTCGAAATACATAGGTGCGGATATAGTTGGTCACAATCGTTCAGATGTGGCGTCGCCTTTCAACGCGAGAATCAGTGTTAAAATCTCCATGTCTGATTGGTCGAATTGCCTTGCCACAACACTTCTGATTGGACAAAACGCCAACATCAAAGATCTGTATGGGAAAACCCTTAAATTTTATTGGCTATTAACGCTGCAAATACAAACTCGACACCTGCAAAATCCGATCAATTAAACAGGCCAATATCGCCCAATGCCGGCCGGGCATTGCCGTGACCACGCATTTGAAAAAATAGTGTGCGATACAGCAAATCAAGAGCTTCAAGTCAGGGCAACTCTGTTACATGTACTAAAACATGAGGTATGACCGGCTATATGAGCTGTTTTCTTTTCCTTACAGGATTGAGGATGTAGTAGCTACTACTGTGTGATAGCACAAGACTTATGGCTTGTCTACGTTGTAGGATATTCAGGGATGTCCACAAAGTGATTGGTAGACTGAACGCCCCTAAACCTTGTACCACATGAAAGTTTGGCTCGTATACGTTGTAGGGTGAAGTTATGGGTAGCCCCCACAGCGATTGGTAGGCCGAAAGCTCTGCTAGACATTGTATTTAGTTCGATAGCGTGTGGGTCAGTAGTTAATAGGGTGAAATTGGTGTCGCTAAGAATACCGTATCAAAGCGGCAATGCTTGATCGAGTGTCCCTCTGCAAATAGTCACAGTTGTGTGTGCGTGGGTAGGCCGTTATATTGGTGTATGTCACTAATTGTTCAGCGGTATGGTAACAGATGGCTCCCATTCATACAGAAATCAAAATAAAGATCTGCAAACCAAGTGGGCCAGCTATTTATTGAAAAAAATGCTTCTAACTGCTACAAGAGTGTAAGGTGCACACTATATGGAAGGTTATGGTGTTGCTACCCTAATTAGCGTTGTAGAAGCCAACAATTGGCTCAGATAACCAGGCAGTGCCCGATGGTTTTCTTCCATATTGGAAATCGGGCTTATCATGGAGAGCCCAATGCAAAACCAAGATAAAACAGGGTGGCCATTTGGATTGATGTCCAAGTGTTTTTTTATCGAAAAGTGTAATTTCATACCAAACCAAGATAAAGCGACAATTCTGTGCGGCCAAACGACACAGAAAAGCCATTTGGCTTGATACTTGTATGTATACTAACCGGCTAAATTACCTTACATGGTGTCCTCAATTACCGAGCCCGCTGTAACGCGTTGATACAACTAAATCATGACTCATGTATACTCGCCAACCGAACACTCATGGTTTTGTAATAGATTAAAAAAATCAGTGTCACTACATCTTGTTAATAATGCAGTTCTTAGTGTTGCACACACATCTGAAATAGGTTTCGAAGTACTCCTTGCTGTCAGAATACTTGAAAGTCAGCTCCTCTCCAGCCTTGATCTTCTTACGCGTCATTATAGCAATCCGGCGTGCTGTACCATCGTTCACGAGCATGGCTGTGCAGTTGGGAGCACAACTGTGGTTGATGAACTTCGCGATATTTCCGAACTTGTCTGGGTAGATGTAGACGGAGTCATCTGGGTTATCCGCGTTGACCACCAACTCGATCAGGTATCTCCCGTCAGGAACGCAGAGTTTATCGTACTCACTTATCAGCTCACCCACATATTCAGTGACAAAATGAGTCCGGGGTATATCTTCCAAGGTCCTCACTCCTAAGCGAGGGCAATCTGCAACCTCAAACTCCCAATCTGATGGGAGATCTGGAAAGCGAAATTTGTCCACGTGCTTATTCTTGGTGATGGACGTGTACGAAGCCAAAACTCGGGCGATCACTGGATCCTCTTGGTTTTCTTCCGTTTCCTCGGTGTCGTCAGTGTCATCTTCTTGCTTCCCTTCTGCTTCTTGGTTCCGCCGCCAGATGCAACAAAATCTCCCGTTTCGTCAGGTTTATCTTCCACAGCGACCGTTTCCACGTCTGATGTACCATCAATAACTCCAGTTGCCGTCGTTCCTGCTGCTGCTGCTGCGCTTTCAAGTGGAGGGTCAGCTGCTGCTGTAGGCTTGCCTCGAAGACGGTGATATCGTTCCAGCATTTCCTTCCTGTGGCGGTCTCTGTATGCGCGCGCCTTCTCTCTCTTACGCCTGGCGTAGTCACGTAGCACCTCCAATTGCTCCTCTCTGCTCAACTTGGCTGTCTTGATCACGCCACTGCTTTTCGTGTGTGTGCCTTGTCCGCTAGAAGGCACGAAGCGGCCATCAGGGCCGTGGCAGCGCCGGTAACGTTTCTTCTTCGGTCCCATTTCTTGTAATGACAACTTGACCTCAGGCTGTTGAAGACTATTGACTCAAAATTGTTGCATTTAGCAGGGTTAGCTTTAGCAGTGCAGTCACAATAACTTTGTTACCTTTGCTATGGCTGGGAGGCATTCTCTCGCCTCGGTCGCTCGCCTCGGTAAGGAGGGCTTTCGGGGCGATTAGCTTGGGTTCCTTGTGATTCAAGTTGAAAATGCATCTTGATCAATTGCAGTTGGCAGAACACGTCGGTGTTCTGCAGATACTTGGACTTGCACAGTACCAGAGGCGCCTTTCGGGCTCCAAGTTGTCCTTGGGCGCTCGACACCGGTGAACAGGTCGTTGATGAGATGAAGGAAGATCAAAGGGTCGTGATGCAGGTTGTTGAAGTCACGTAGGGCATCTTGTACCTTCGACGTCGGCTCGCTTTACCAGCGACTACTTGACGGCTCGGTGCCCCCAGTCGTAGCGGAACTTCCTGGCCACTCAGTGCGTACAGCGTTACGAACTTAATGGCCGGCATGCGCGCCTCCTGAAGACTTCGGGCATGAGCATGTTATGCCAAATGCACTTCAGGTCCAGTCGGATCATATATAGCATAGCGCACGAGCGCAAAAGCAACTTGAGGTTCTCATGCAGCTGCGTGCACCCAGCGTCACCAAGAGCCATTGTGATGAAGAAGCCACAAGTCGGAATGAGCGTGACGCGGTCGGACGGCCCATGAACTCGAACTCGTCCACAACAACGAGCAGAGCTCGTGCTGGTAGCAACTGGTACTTGGCCTTTCGGTTCGCATGCACAGCAGCTAGCCTATGGCGATCTTGGTCTGCCGCTCGAGCTGGTTGCTCTCGAGCACCTCCACCACTTCCTCGGACGGTTTCATGACGAATGTGCCCGAGTACTTGTGAGGGACGCCACAGCTTCTCGATCATCTTGAGCTTCTTCTCGATTCACGCAGTCCACGTGCATGTAGAGGTTCAGCTTCAGCAGATTGGCCAGGCAAAACTTGGGGTCCTTCGGCTCGATGGGGCAGATGGTAGACAGCCCCCCTCCCCCCAGTGTCGTTTCTGCATGCCCTCCGAATGGAGATCGTTGATCAGAGGCAGCACCGTCGGCATGTTCTTCACGAGCGGCTCCGTGTCCTTGTAGACCTTCCAGGCCTTGATGATCTGGTAGTCGGTCGCCCCCGCCTTCCGCTGCTTCATGACGTGCGCGTGTATCGCTCGGACGTGCTCTTCTGGAAGCTCACCCACAGCGTACTCTTCCGGTAGGTAGCCGTAGCCGTCGTATTTTCCCTCGAAGGCGGCCAGCATGACCTCGTTCTCCTCCTCGTACTCGCTGACCGCGGCCAGCACGATAGGGATCGTCATAATCGAGTACATGTCCTTCAAGGACGAGCCGTCCCCATCCGAGTCCAAACGCTTGACGGCAGTGGCCAAAGAACTAGTTGATTCATATCTGAGTGGTGTCGCTCAGCCCCTTGCCGTGGTTTTCACCAATGGTCAAGTTGAACTGCACGTGGTTCGCGATCGATCAGGTCGAGCTTGATCTCCAGCATGGGCAGGCGGTTTTGGTCTTTCGCCGACTTCGAGCCTCCTTCTCGATGATGACCGTGTTGGACTGATTCAGTCGGCGATGGACTTCCGTTGCGCCCTCGCGGATATGAGCATTCGCTGCACGATGTAGCTCTTGTGCTGGCGCTCGTGCTTGCTCACGGCCACAGGCTTGGCCTGGTGCTCCAGCAGAGGCACGTTCGAGGCACTGAGTGTGTCTTGGATCGTGTTGAGGTTGTCCTTGAGGTTCGTCACGATCTCATTTCGGTTTCCACAGCCTTGCGACACTCGTCAATTAACGAGTTAATGTCTTCGCTCTTTCTCAATGCCTCGCCTAACACACGCGTTGCTGTTCTGGATGTACCGACGCACCAACGGCTCCTCCAGCGGGTGAACGCCCTCGATCATGGCGTTGTTCGGCTCCACGGTGTACATGATCTCCCCTCGGCACTTGTGGAACATCTCCTCTTTGGCGGAGGTCTGCAGCGTCGACTGAGGCACCTCAACGTTGAGCAGCCGCAGGTACTTGATTTCGCGAGCACTGGGTCGAAGTTGACGCAAAGGAGCGCGTCTGCGGGTGACGCAGCAGTAGTGGGTACTTGAGCTTAGATTGCGCCTGCATCGACGCCATGATGGTGCTGTAGACCTTGTAGACCTCCTTGGCCTCTTCGCGCTCCATCAGCTTACGCAGCTTCTTCATCGGGTGCTCGATACGCTCCACCAGGCCACGACACCACGTGAGAGCGCCGGCCACTGACGGCAGGTTCCAGCTGATGGGGGGCTTAGACAACTGCCTGGCCGTCTTCGGGCGCCTTACACTGCTCGGGCTCGTTCGAAGGACTGCTCAACCGCTCCATTATCCAGGTCGAGCTCAAGAAGAAGAACGTGGCGCTCGTGCAGAGCTATGGACATGAAGAAGACTGGTTTGTATACGATGCTAAGGGGAAATAAAATACAGAAGGGATCCATTATTTGGTTTTTATAAGCAGAAGAAAAACGTTTTTGGTATCAAGTTTTGGAGTTATTAGGTTTAGGGTTGTTTATTTATTGACATTACTGTACTAGTAAACTTAATCAAGTACATACGGTTGGGTGATCGCTATTTTGTATCATCATTCCAACCGCTCAATATGCGTCAAGATTATATCTACTGTAATGTGTTTGTTAGGATACTAAATGTATGAATTTAATGAACTTACAAGCGTGGTCCCCAACGACGACCTCCTCAGGCAGGGGCTGCACCCGACACCCGACACCGAGATCGAGTTCTGAAGCTCAGGGAGGCCAACCTCAACTCCATCTTCGACCAGCTCCAGTCCAAGAATGAGCGCAAGATCCTCACGGCGCTCGACAGGCCCAAGAGCACCTACTGCCCCACGTTCGCTCGCCAGGTCTTCACGACGCGCTTCGAAGCCAATGACAACATGAAGTACCTGCGCACGCTCGAAGAATGGTTTACCAGTCTCAACAACAACGAGGACTTCCCGGCGCCCACGGAGCACTTCTTCCAGGTGAGCTGAATGATGTGGAACATGGGCTTGAATACTAAGCACTTGCGGCGCGTCGTGCTCTTGGGCGAGATCTGCAACTCACCCACCAACCAGGCGCGCAAGTATCTGGGCGGCGAGATCATCTTCGCGCTCATTGACCAGGACAAGGCGTGGAACAGCTCAAGAGCACCTACTTCGATTTCAAGGCTACGACCAACGCCAAGTGCCCGTCCAACCCGTGGCGCATCCAGGGCAACGCGCTTTTCGTACGGCTCGACATCTTCCTGAAGCGCTGCCACGATATCCTCGATCTCACACAGACGATCGTGCGGTTACGCAAGCTGTCCAAGATTGAGGTACGCGGCACCAGGGGCAAGAAGCTGGCGCTGCAGGGCAGGGATCCAACCGGTTGCCACTTTCCCAATCGGCACCTCGCACGCACATCAAACCGTGCGCCAACACCAGCAGCCTCGAGTACTACGACGCGTGGGGGCGCCAGGTCCGTGACCACTGTAAGCTCGTGCCGTGCGTATAGCTGTTGAAGTTGATACCTCCTCCCTCCTGCTCCTGCTCCAGCCGATTCGCTGACCGTACAGACCTGGAGGCTACCGCGACGGAGACTACCGTCCCAAGGTCGACACCAAGCTTTGGATGTGCGAGCACGGCTGCTGCTCCTTCCGCTCGAAGCTCGACTATGCAGGTACCTCAATGACAGGATGGGGGACTATTTGGTGGCTGTTGCTGACGCTGTGGCTGCAGAGCTCCAGAACTACTTCAGGTACATCGAAGTGTCGCCGTACGTGGTGCTGCAGGACAAGACCCAGCAGAGCGACTACGTCATGTGCCGCGGCATAGTCGAGGCCTCGCCCCCGCAGAGGCGGTGGAAGGATCCGCTCGCGCTCAAGCGAGCGAGCAACTTTTCCACGGACGGGTCATCCGTGAGACGTGACCCAGCATTGCCATCTCGACCACAGAACATCACGAGACCTGTGTTCACTACGCTCATTACTTACTAGCTTGTACTTTTCTGGCGCCTTCAATAAACGCAACGCGAGTTGCACGGACTTATCCATTCACCTGCTCTGCGCGCTTCAAAACTCGTTCCCAAAGTTCGTGTGTCGTGTCATTCCAGGTTCAAAAGAGGAGATTCGCGGCGAATCTAATGGCGGTGGTGGTGCGGGGGATGAATGGCGAGGGACGTCGCGGTTATTAGCGCCGTTGCAGCCAGCCTTGAACGCGCACGAACCACACCGAAAACTAAACGTCCGATCTTGCTCATGAAGGGGCATCTGAAGTTGCATCCCACGCCGTCGAGTCGACGGCCGACGTGGGCTCGGCGGGGCTTGACACGTTCAGCTTTTGCTCGGTGGGTATCCGTAATCGAATCGGTTGGCTTGATGCCGACAGCGTCGCTATCCACCCAGAGGCCTCTCAAGCATGGACACACAGATCATCGCTAAGACTCGAAACCGGGGTATCCGATGACAATGCCTGCACAGCACCTCCAACGTCCAACGCACCAAACAAGACAGCCAACGATCTAGGCGGCAATAAATATTTTGACGCGCCGCTACTCGGCCTCCGCACGGCCCGCCAATTGAGACGAGCTCGGTTCGTGACTTCTGACGTCAGTCTCCACTTGCTTCCCCTTCACCCTCCCCCCCCCACTTTCTGCCATCGAAAATGTCCTCGGAAGGCCGACCTTCCATGCTCTCTGTCTGGAAAAGGTTGTTCGGGATATCCTCCTTCTCCGTCTCCAGCATCAGCAGCTTCTCCTGGGCGTCTTCCCAGCCCGAGCTCATTCTCAGCGTCGGCACCGGCCGCTGCTCTCGCTGCCGCTCACGTCACATGTCTCGTCCAAGCAGTTAAGTCCCGTGACGCTCCTGCAGAAGACGCTGTTCCCCGTGTTGGCGAAGCTGCTGCTGAAGTTGTTGGCGCCAACAGCATGGAGTCCATGCAAGTTGCTGACGTTCACCACGACCATGCCGTTGCGCGAGATCGTGATCAGCCTTTGGAGCTCCTCGTCCACGAGCACGGACTCGCTGAGCTTCTCGCAGAGCTACGTAGGTGCGCAGCTTAGCCATCTTGTCGGCCTTGTTGATGATGAACACGCGGCGGAAGCCGCTGCGCTCCTTTTCCATCTTCTCCTGCGCGTGGATCATCTGGGCCGAGCTCTTCTTGGCCTGGCGCAGCTTGCTCTTGACCTGGTTGGCGCTCACAACGTCGCCCGCGGCCGAGTACTGCTGCTCCATCTGCGACGCGCGCACGATGCGCTCGATCTCCTGGTTCACCTGCTCGTACTTGTGCAGCAGCCGCCGGTCCAGCACCACGTCGCTCGTGTTCAGCGTCGGGGGCAGCGACGACCGCATGTGGTTATCTGTCTCGGCGCGGCAGTGGCCACCAAGTCGCGACGACGCGCTGGCTACGCGCCGGCGCTCACGGAGGACGAGGACGCGTGCAGGTTGCACTCGCTCTAGGGCCGCCGGTGCGACGTCGTGGCGTCCGTCTGCGGCTTGCTGTTGCTGCCGGGGCGCTGCAGGTGCACGGACACAGCGCTGTTGGTCGTCGCGGCGGCCGCAGCGGGCTTGGTAGTCCGCCCGCGTTGGCGCCGGAGCTACCCGTCGGCAGGGAGGCCGAGGCCTTGCTGGTGGTGGCCCTACGCCGACACCGACGCCCACGCCACCTCCGCCGCTGCCGTCTTCGCTCACGGGGACGTAGAGTGCTGCTGCGGAGATGTCTTGAGTGCCACTGGCTTGACACTTGCGGAGAAACCTACAGAGAGCGCGCGCGACTGCACCGAGCCGAGCTGGCGTGCCTACGCAGCGCGTCGACATCAAAACTAGGTTGAAATTGCAGAAGGCAGATGTGTCGATCTTCTCGTGGAAGAAGCTGCTGACCTAGAGTCGAGTCGATGTAGTGCCGCCGCCTGGTGCGCACGGCTCTACGTTCTTTTTAGTGTCACTGAGGCCTTGCTGGGCCGTGGTGTCGCTGTCCTCGATGCTGAGCATGAAGGACCCGTCGCCGCAGAACTTGTCGTTGAGCCACGCGCCGTCGTAGCACGAGCCGTCGGTGAAGGTGTAGCGGCCGTTGCCGTGGCGGACGTCGTCCAGCCAGTCGCCGTCGTACGAGCACCCGTTGGTGTACTTGCACAGCCCGCGGCCGCAGCGCACACCACCGACCCACTTGCCGTCGTAATGGGCGCGAGTCCGAGCATCGTCAAACATGCCGAAGCCGTTGCGTCGACCGTTGCGCCACTCACCGCGGTACACCGATCCGTCGCGCAGCGTAGCGACTCCGTGCCCAGAACGACGACCGGTGACCCAACTGCCCTCGTACACCTCGCCTGAAGCGTGGTGGTGACTTTCGCCTTGGCCGTGAGGGACCCCATCGCTCACTTCACCAACATATCGACACGAGCCGTTCTGACCGTCGTCGTACCCTTCAAGGCAGCTCTTTTCACGCGTGTCGAGAACGTCGTTGGCCCAAGAACCGACGAGCTGCGTGCCGTCGGAATATGTGAGTGTTCCTGCGCCGTGCTTTCGGTCGTGCACCCACTGGCCTTCGTACTTCATGGGCAGGCGACCACCGCCATGCTGAGTCTCCGGCAGGTGATACTCGTAGATCCCGAAGCCGTGGCGCTGGTCGCTTTCCCACTGACCAGCGTACACGTCTTGGCTGCTGGCATATCGCATGACACCTTGACCGCAGCGTTGGTCGTCGCACCAGTCGCCGTCGTACTCGTCTCCATTGACGTACAAACACTTCCCTTTGCCGTGACGCTGCGTCTGGTCCGTGTTCATCTCTCCGACGTACACGTCCCCATTGCTTAGGGTCTTGGTCTTGATCGGCTTTGCGGCCACTTGTCGCTGGTCTTCCTCTTCTGCCTCGCTGGGGAAGCCTGCCGGCGTTTCCCAAAAGTCCAGCGCAGTCGTCGAGTCAAGATGCTGCTGCCACGGGCCATTGTCGACGTATTCTGGCATCGGGATGCCACCGAAGAGGAAGAACCCTCTCTTGTCAGGACGCACAGCCGAAGCATGACCCATGTAGCTCTTGATCCCAGCTGTGGAAACCTGAACTTCGCGGATATGACCACGGAGAGGCTCCAGAATGACCATCGACGATGAACTCAGCGCTGGGTCGTACTCAGAGAACCCCCCAAAGATCAGGATGCCCTCCTGAGGGTCACAAGGCTTCACGTCGGCGTCGCCGTCTTTGATTCGGCGAATGATTCCTGTCTCCTCGTCAATAGGGAGCTGCAACGCTAGAGCGGTGGCGCAGCATCGGGCTGTAAGAACTCGCAATGTCGGAGAGTTATCCGGACTACCGCCTTCCGTCGTTATTGATGCCCACGTGTTGGATGCTAGATCCAGGACGTGGATGCCCGTATTCATTGCTGCGCTGAGAGGGTCCGAGTGCTGTCTGCCCCCGAAAACTACGACTTTGTCACTATCTCCAATCGCTACAGCGTTGTGGAACGCCAAAGGCAGCGGACTATTGCCAGTGGGCTGCAGTAATGCAAAGGCAAACAACAGTCAGCTAGCCGAGTGCAGTGAGCGGATGGAGAGAAGCATGTTCACAAACCGAAAGCTGTATCCAGCGAGGCTTCTGTCCTGCAGTATTCACAGTGAGTAGCCAGATATCCGACAAGACTGCACCTTGATAGTTCTTCCCTCCGAGAACGAGTACGCATTGGGTATGCGGGCTTTCGGGATCGTTCGGGGTCTCCCGATAGCGCACTGGGGCACTCGCATGCCATGCTCGACCGCAAGGAGCGGGGACTGGAGGGACATTGGGATCGATACCATCGCCGTTGATGGGAGAGATATTCGTGCAGTAGAGAACGCTGTTCTCATAGCTGATCTCGAATATATCTCCGATCAACTGTTGCTGCGAAGACTCGAAGCTGTCAATCGGCTCACCACCAAAGGTGTAAGCCTTCTCGCCAAGTGTCACCACGGTGTGGCCGATACGGTGAGTAAGCTCACCGTGGACATCATAGCTAGTCAGCCATTTCGTGGTGTTCAGGTCAAATAGATCGAGGCGTGACACAGTCGTGAAGCTCTCGCTCGGCACCTCTTCCTTGCCTCCGACTATCACCGCGCTGGAAGCAAGTTCAAGGGAGGAGAAGTTAAGTGTCGAAGAACTTTGAGCTACCAGAGAGCACTAGATCTACGCACATGTGGCCGTTTAGAGTCCCCGCACGAGCGCCAGACAAGCTGTAAATCTCGTGGGGCTCTGGATCCTTCCTCTCTAGCGACCGGGACACATGAGTTCCCCACGGGCAGTAGTCATGGGACTGGCAATTAGGCAAACATGATAACATTCGACGTCAGCGCTAAGCCACGTGAACCATTGCATTAACGGTCGTTCAACAGCTCTCCTCACCTCAAGCCACCTCAGATCTTGTCCGTCCAGCTCCATCCTGTGGCGACTTGCGCGGGTAACTTAGATTTAGGCGGCTGAAGAGCCGCTGTGAGCGAGCTCTCAGAAGGTCGGCAACTAAATCAAGCTGTGCAACAACAAATTATCGATGGAGGAATCTTCTAACACCACATAAAACTTCTACTTCGAAGTAGGTCAATTCAAGACCTCAGGGTAGCTGACAACCCTGGTCGAAGCTGGACAGCAAGCTCGACCACCACACTATTCTTGGCGTCTGCATCACCAGCATTTTGAAAAAGTTCGACAGGATTGTGTTGAGACTTGAGACTTGACCACCATGATGGTCAGCGCTCTTGTCGCGAAGCTGGGGGCCACCTCCAAAGCTCCTCGCGAGTCTGAACCCGCAGCAGCAGCACCTACGCCAAAGCCCGTGAACAGACCGCGTCCCAATGAAGCCATCTTCAACAAGCAGTTCGCGACGGCCGGGAAGCGGTTCCTCACCAAGATCAAGAAGAACCGCGCCATGCAAGTCGATCGGCGAACGCGCGGGTTTCAGCAAGGTCTGGACCAACGGACAGTCGTGACCGACCCATTCACGGGCGATCACTACCGCGTCATGCTCGTGGACTCGGATATGATGCGGCGCGAGAACCTCGCGGACGAACTGGAGCAGCGCTTCGAGATCTTCGTAGCCCCCAGCAACGAGCGAGCGTTCGCGCTGCTCGGTCTCTTCCAAGTGAACTTTGTGCTATTGCACCTGGACATTGGCAACGACCAAACTGCAGCGACCAGCCCAGCGCTCGCGTTCCTGCGTGAGATGAAGCGGAGCTGCTTTCGGGCGCCTGTGGCTGCGCTTGTTGCCCCCGATTTCAACTCTGATCACGAGGCGCAGAAGCTGTTAGCGCGCGCACTACAGACCGGTGGAGTGTGCGGATACTTTAAAGAAGGCCTTGCAACCGAAGTACTGACCGAAAGGATCACCAAACTCTTACTCTCGCTCTCTGTAGCGCAGAACGAAGTCGCGAAGTGTCGAGGACCTCAACCTCAACTCAACTCTCAGCCCGACAAGAGCAACAAGTCACAGACGTCACCTCCGAGAACACAGCAACAGCAACTGCAACAGGACAATCAAGCTGCTAGCCAGGCTCGAGTGACTCCACCAAGTTCTGCCGCTGGACCAAGACGACTGCCAACGGCAGAAGTTCCGAGCACTCGACCCAGCTCAGTCCACTTTGATCGCCCCGGAATGTTGCTCGAGCTCAGTCTCAACCAACGCAAGCAGTGCCTCCATCAGCGTGAAAGCATCGAGGTGACACTAGCGATTGCTCCACACTCCGTGCTTGGACTCGATATCGACTCGAGCCCGGAATCCCCCATAGTCCCCGCCACACCCTCAGTCACGTGTATCTCTCCACTGTCTCCGTCGTTCAACCCCGCCCGGCGCCAATCTAGTGTGAAGAAGAAGATTCCCCCGCTGCCATCACCGAAGCAGGTAAGTCAGCTCATTTACACGCGGCCGCAGGAGCTACAGACACGAATCGGCCGACATCTATACGAACGCTTGCATATCGCTGGACCACCCGGCGTGGTGCCCCAAGATCCGCTACTGAACCACTGCGTAGTGATCGATCCACGCGCTCAGGGACGAGATCTTATCGTTGGCAAGGCCTATATGCTCTACTGCGAACAGCGACTCGATGAAGCACTACTACACTGTGATCGTGCACTGCGTACCCCAAATGCAACACTTGAAAAGCTGGCGCGGCTTCTGCGAGGCGCAGTGTACGATGCTCGAGGTGAGCATTCCCGAGCTGAAACCGAGTTCATCGCTTGTATCCAGCTTGATCCAGCCATGCACGAGGCCCATTTCAACCTCAGCGTTGCTCGACTCAAGCTTGGGAAAGATTCTTTGGCACTTCAAGCGCTCACGGAGGCGCTGGCGCTTGACCCACAGAATGAAAAGTATCTGCAGAACCGCGGGCTCATGTATCGACGCATGGGCCACTTCTCGCAAGCGCAGAGTGAATACTACAAGCGCGACATCGTGGTCGGAATGGCCTCCGCTTCCCCGAATCCTCGAAACACTCACACAGCCAGTAGTCGAGGCAAGCGGGGAGCGAACTCTGCAGCTACATCATCAACCTTCTCCTCAGTTCCTCGGAGTGCTCAGCTGCCAACTCGAGGCAAATTCAGCAAGTGCGAGCTGGAGGACGGATTCTTCGCTCATCTGTTTGGCAAGCCCACGCCCGACAAATTGGCTCTGGCTTGTCCTGCGAGCGAACGCTCGGCCGAAATGCTCCACGCCATCGTCGCTCGACTGCAAACGCTGCTGTTCTTCCAGGACTTCCCACGCGAAGTGCTGACCCAAGTGGCTCAAGCTCTGGACTATGATGTCGTGGCATGCGGAAAGAGCTTCGTGCTTGGAGAGAGCCACCCTCACAACTTTTACGTACTGCTAGGAGGCAAGCTCAGTGTCCGCAGACGTGTGGGCACGACGGACTTCGCGTCGGTAGTGACAACGCACCACCTCGGACCCGGTACGGTGTTCGGCTGCGCGGGGTTCACGATATCCGCCCACGCCACACTCATCGCTGACGAATGCGCCGAGATCGGCCTCCTTTGGCCTGGGGACTACGCCGCCACAATCCGCTCCGTGACATCGCAGACCAACCAGGACGTGTTCGCCTTCCTGCAGCAACTGCGTGGATTTCGTCTCCTCACCACAGGCGACCTCGGCCACGTCGTGGGCATATCGGAGCGGAAGCGATTCCGTAAGGGCGACGTCTTGCTCGAGCAGAACGAACAGCCTCGCCACCTTATCGTCCTCTGGAAGGGGAGCTGCTCAGTCTACCAGGACTTCGACAGCCTCCCACTTAGTCGTCGAAAGCTCCGACGCACGGCCAATTTCGACGGATGGAACGAACACGACGACGGAGAAGAAGAAGAAGAGGATTTCAACTCGGAAGGAGAAGAGGACGACGACAGTGGCGAAGACGGAGAAGCAGCAGGGAAAAGGAGGTCACGTCGAAGAGCCGATCACGGCGACAACAGCGACGAAGCAGCGCAGCCGCCATTCCACCGCCTCATCGCCAAAGCCGACTGGCCGTTGGGTTTCCAGGCTCGAACTCGGGCGCGGAAATACCGTCGAGGACGTCGCGACGGGCTGCTGCTGTCTCAAACTCCGCCGGTTGTCGGCTCTCTAGGCGTGAGGTCGTCCCCCGCGATGATGTCGCTGCCCATGCGGCGTCTGAAGGACAAGCTCGCGTCGCACGAGAAGAACGCGCTGGTCCAGAAGTGCGTGGCCCCCGCCGTGTTCGGCGAGTCACGCTTCCTGGACCCGACCCACGCGCCGTCCAAGTGCTGCGTGGTGGCCGAGTCGCTCGTGGAAGTGCTGCTGTTCGACCACATGCGGCTGCAGGAGATGGATCTCAAGCCCGAGGTCGTCAGCGAGCTCGTCGACGCCGCGCCCAAGTACCTGAGCGAGAAGGAGGTCGCCCAGAAGCAGGCGGACGTGGTAGGCGTGGCTTGGCACTGCGTAGCAAGTGTGCATTGACCCCTATTAACCATATACGTTGCTCTGCTGCAGGCTACGTGGGACGAGTACAGGAACCTGCGCGTGCTGGAGCTGTCCAAGAAGCGCTGGCCCAAGGCCAAGGCAAGTTGTGCTGCTGCATTTGACCGGGTGATGGACGGACTGATCTAACGCTTTGCTGCTTGATCACCAGAGACACTTGCGGGCCTTGTCCAACGGCTGCAGCATCATGTTGGCGGACACCAGCAGCGCCAACCTCGAGGCAAAACCATCAGCATAACATGTAGCCATGTCCACCCCGTCCCGGCTCAAAGATATGCAATGTTTAAAAGTGTCACCCCTCCTGGTCATTTGGCGTGTCAATACACTTTACTGCGTTGCCAGGTGGGATGTCATGGAACATAAACGCTGATTTTGCTCCTTCCGGTCCGATTTGAGTCGACGCGACAATTATGCTGTTCGGCAGGGCGACCTGCGCTGCGGCATGGCAGCCCGCCCGACTATGGAAGAATGCAGAGCCGAATGGAGGAACCGCCGGCGTCTTCGCGCGGGCGCTGGCTGGCGCGACGCCGCGCGTCCCGGCTGGGCAGCGGGGACAGCCGGGGCGAGGCCAGTCCGCCGCTGTCCGCGCTGGCGGCGCTGCTGCTCAGTTCCCAGCCGCGCGCGAGCATGACGGACGCCGCCATCATCTCCCGCGGGACGTCCCTGGGCGACGACGACGAGCGCGCGGGGGAGCAGGAGCAGGAGCAGGCGTCGCCCAACGTGTACAAGTTCGACGTGGCGCAGTACAAGGACGGCTCCTTCCGCTTCGTGCCGGCCTGCGCGCGCGACCTCATCAAGTACACGGGCCGCCTGCTGCACCACGGCGCGCAGGCGGCGCGCAAGACCAAGATCAACACGGTGCAGTTCGACTGGCCGGCCGTGGCCTTCCAGATCCGCGTGCGCGGCACCAGCAGCGTCGCGATCCGACTCAAGGGCGACGGTGCGTGCGTCTGATTGCCAGCGTTGGATGTTGACGGCGACGGATTGATTGGTCTGGGGCGGGAGAGAGCGAGAACTTGGGTTGCTTGGTCTTGGCGTGGCTTGGCTTGGCGTGGCTTGAGTTGACGAGAAAGATCTCTTCTTGAGCTAGTCGAGCCTGCACTTGAGTCAAGTGGCCGGTTCGCGATGCCACGTTCTGAACTCATTTCGGTCCGACGCCGCGACCGGAGCCTGCTGTTTTTGGTTCCTGTAAGAGTTAACTCAAGTTTTTGTTGGCGTGGTGCAGGCAACTACTTCAACGTGTTCGTAAACGACGAGCTGCGCTGCATTCTCCGCGCGTCGCTCAATGCAACTTGTTGCGACGGTTAGTGGGTTTGTTTGGATTTGCGTAAGATTTTGTTGCGTTTTGTGACGAGAGTTTTCGTGTGGCTTGGTGCGTGCAGTGGCGACGGATCTGGACATGGAGCAGGAGTACTTGATCCGCATCTGCAAGCGGACGGAGCCGCAGATGCGAGGAGCGATGTCGACGTTCAAGGTGCGACTGACTGCGTGCTGTTGTGTCTGAATTAATCTACGCTGCGATAACTCACTCGTGACTGCTTCGCTGACCAACCAGGTTTGCACGTTCTACGGGTTCATCGTCGAAGAGAACGCCGAGATTTTACCCGTGGACCAGCCAGAGCCGCAGCCCGTGCGCAAAATGGAGTTTATTGGCGACTCGGACACTTGCGGTTTCGGCAACGAAGGCAAGGCCAGCAGCGCGAAGAACCTGTTCGGTATGAAAGGACGGATGGAGAACGTCTACAATGGCTACGCGTGTATCGCCGCGCGCATGTTTGATGCTGAAGAGCACGTGCTTGCGTGGAGCGGGTAAGTGCGTGCAATTTCGAGCTGCTTGTCTTCATAGTTTTTCGCTAATGTGTGTTCTCTTTTTTACCTGTGCAGTAAGGGCGTACATAGCAATTCTGCAGATTGGGGCCCCAACATGCCGGCTCTGTGGAAGAACACGCTGGCATCTCGGCCCGGTGACTGGGATATGTCCAGCTGGATACCTGATGTCGTGGTAATCAACCTCGGCATCAACGATCTATCGCCGCCTGCATCTGCGGAGACGGACATTATCACAGGCTACGCTTCGTTTCTGCTGGAAGTACGCTCTTGTAAGTGCTGAGCGGCCAACGACAATCTCGATCGAGAGCTGGACTAATCTCTATTATTTGCTTCAGATCGGCCGGACGCACATATATTCTGCGTCGTGTACGACGACGGCTGCATCAGCTCGGAGGACTCGGAGACCAACCGCAAGTTCGTGTCCCTGCAGCTGCAGGAGATTATTAAGGTGGCCATCTCCAAGGTCAGCAAGCACGACGACAAGATGCACTACACCTTCATCAAGGTACGTCCGTGTGGATCGATCGGTAGCACCTTGACTGCAACGCTCTGACATGCTGTGGTGGCCATTCGAACAGGTGGACGAAGGTCTCGACAAGGAAGACTACGCGTCCATGATGCACTACGCCGTGAGCGGCCACGTCAAGATCGCCAAGGTGCTCGCCGAAGAGATCGCGCTGCGCACAGGATGGAGCGTAGAGCACGAGCCAGAGACGATGCCGTACCCGCAGGCCAAGGACCAGATCCTCACGCCTCGAGACCACTCCAAGACGTCCTGTACGGTGTCCTAGTTTAGGACTCAAGTTGAAGTTGTTTGCAGTTAAGAAATAAGGCAAGACCTATTTATTGTCCGCACCAAAGTCTCGCCACTTTTGGTCCGGCAGTCACAATTGTATCCGAATCACACAGAAGAGATCAATCATGCTGGCCGCCGACAAGCTGCGCGAGCTGCGCGCGCTCATGAGCCGCACCAACGTGCGCCTGCTGCCGCTGCGCCACCACCTGGGCAAGACGGAGAAGGGAGAGGCGGCAGAGCTCTCGGGCCGCGCGCTGCAGGCCTTCCTGGTGGACACGGCGGACGCGCATCAGAGCGAGTACGTGGGGGCCGCAGACGCGCGACGCGAGTTCCTCACGGGCTTCACGGGCTCCAGCGGCACGGCGCTGGTGACGTCCGACCAGGCGCTCATGTGGACGGACGGCCGCTACTTCCTGCAGGCGGAGCAGGAGCTGAGCGAGGACTGGACGCTCATGAAGAGCGAGGAGCCCGGTGTGCCCACTATTGAGGTGGGCGGGTGTATCTTGGGACTAAAATTTGGTATCATCTTTTTCTGGTTTACTTATTTTATGGTGGTCTGCCTACACAGCAATGGGCGAAGAAGAACCTGCCGGGGGAGAGTTGTCTGGCTATTGATCCGTACCTGACGTCGGTGTTCGCGGCTCGGTACGTGGGAAGTTGAGGATTTGGTTGTTGACAACTGAGGGACTAAATTTTGGGTGGTATTAATTTTGCAGCAACTTTGCTAAGGCTCTGAAGGAGACCAAGATCGAGTTGGTGGCGCTGCATGAAACCGAGAACCTCGTGGACCTCATCTGGAAAGACCGACCGGCGGTGGCCCCCTCGCAGGTGACGTTTCTGTCGGAAGCGTACACAGGCCGCTCAGTGGTCGACAAGTTGAAGACGCTGCGTGAGGCTGTGAAGGAGAAGGGCGCCGATGCCGTTGTGCTCACTGCTCTCGACGACATCGCGTGGCTGTTCAACATTCGCGGCAACGACGTCGAGTTCAACCCTGTCGTGTGAGTTGACATTTGCAGCAGCATGAAATTCTGTGACTTTCTGACTCCAACTTCGTGTTCGTGGTTTGATGATTTACAGTACGTCGTACGCCATTGTGACGTCCGACTCAGCGACTCTGTTCCTCAACGCAGCCAACCAAGATGAGGTGGACCAGCATCTGGGCCCGAGTGGGGTCGTCTGCAAGCCGTACTCGGGAATGTTGAAGGAAGTGTCGGCTTTCGTTGCTGCGAACAAGGACCAGAAGATCCTCGTGGACCCCGCACAGTGCAATGTCGCGGTGTTCTTGGCGATCCCTGCCGCGAACCGCAAAGAGGACACCTCGGTAGTCATGGCCCAGAAGGCGATCAAGAGCTCGGTGGAGATTGAGGGCATGCGCCAGGCGCACCTTCGTGACGGAGCTGCTCTTGTCAAGTACTTCAGCTGGCTTGAGAAGGAGATGGATGCCGGCCACGAGGACCAATGGGACGAAGTGCTGGTGGCTGACAAGCAAGAGCAGTTCCGTCAGCAAGTGAAAGATTACGTGTCGCTGAGCTTCGATACCATCTCTTCCGTTGGTGCTAACGGGTCGGTTATCCACTATTCGCCAAAGCGTGGAGACTGCGCCAAGATGTCGACGTCGGCTATGTACCTGAACGACTCTGGTGCTCAGTATCTTGACGGCACAACAGATGTGACGCGTACGCTCCACTTCGGCCAGCCTACTGACTACGAGAAGGCGTGCTTCACTTACGTGCTGAAGGGCCACATCGCCCTCGCTAGCACTGTCTTCCCTGACAAGATCGAAGGTACCAAGCTCGATGCTATCACTCGTGCTCCGCTGTGGAAGGCCGGCCTGGACTATCGCCACGGAACCGGCCACGGTGTCGGCGCATTCCTCAACGTGCACGAAAAGGGTGTGGTGAGTGGTTTGCCTTGGTTACTCCAGGACTTTTATCAACACCGTGGTCGTGCTAACGCAATGATGCTTCCTATATGCAGCTGATGTCTTTCCGCTTGAACCCGAACGGATTGAAGATTCAAGACGGCATGGTTCTTAGTAACGAGCCGGGCTACTATGAAGACGGCAAGTTTGGTATTCGTATCGAGAGCGTCATGGTCGCCAAGAAGGTTTGTTAGCTCTTCTTTTTGCATTGTTGTAGAAGTAATTGTGGAAGTTCCTAATCTTCTCTGTGGATCAGGCTCCTCACATCAAGAGCCCACTCAACCGCGAGTTCTGTGAGTTTGAGACGCTCACGATGGCTCCGATCCAGCAGAAGCTCATCAACGTGAGCTTGCTCACGCCTGAGGAGATCAAGTGGCTGAACGCGTACCACAAGGAAGTGCACGACAAGTTGCAGCCGCTACTGAAGGATGACAAGGAAACGTATGCGTACCTCGTCCGTGAAACGAAGCCATTGCTGCTTCCTTGAGCCGTGTTGGTTTGTTACAATGGCCGATATCGACACACTCAAGCCAACTAAATGTACGTTCCGCGCTGCTTTACAGCAATTGTCCCTTACTCTGCTTCCTCCTGGCCGTGCCCAACATCCTCTGCTTGCCCGCCTTCGTCCACACGACTGCTTGGGGACGAACTTCGACTTGCCCGATGGTGTCGAGCTTGAATCCGAGCTCGTCGCTCTTCTCTCTCCTCCAGTCGCTCAATCTGGTGCTGCAGACGCGTCTCCATGGCCTCGTGCCGCTTCTCCTGGCGTTCCAGTCGTTCCTCCTCTCGCTTCCTACGCTCTTCAATCTGGTGTGGTGTCTCCCCCGCCAGAGCTTGTGCAACACGATCGAACCGCTCTTGGTAGACTTTCATCTCGCGCTCAATCTTCTGTCGTCGTCTCTGTAGCTCCTCCGTCGACATAAACTCATCGTCTTGATACATCTGAGCAGGCGGCGGTGGCTCATACTGAAGCACATGTTCCGCCTCCATCGTCTTGCTTGTATCATATTGCTGAGCAGTCCTAGACGGCACCATCTCCGGTACAGCAGGAGCTGGAGTCTTATCATCAAACGTCGGGTACAACGCCGTCTTGTTCTGGAATTCCTGGACGTTGGGACGCCTCGGTTGTCCTGGATTATGACGCGTAGGCAGCGGTGCAGGGGCCGGACGCTTGCTAGGCGTCAGCACTTGAGGCTCCGGGGCATCGAATGCGTCAATTAATTCGTCTTCGTACTCGTCCTCCAGCAGCTCCATCCTCACTGAAGTATAGTGCTCAACGCTTGATTCTCGCGCTTCTTTCTTCAATGAGCCACAATCCAAATCTGAGGGGCCCTCCCTGCGCATAGCCAGTCAGTCGATTCCTGTCTGGGATGAGCGTCGAAGCGTACCGAGTGGTGGTGGTCGGCGCCGGGATGGCGGGCGTAGCGACTGCCAACGCGCTGTTAGCATCGGGTCACTTCAGTGCTGAGGACGTGTGCGTGCTGGAGGCTCGGGATCGAATCGGAGGGCGAGTCTACACTCGTCCCTTCAGTGCCGAGCTGCGCGTGAAGGTGGAGGCTGGTGCGGCGTGGATCCATGGCACGGAGGGGAACCCCGTCGCTGAGTTGGCTCGGGAGTTCGGCGTCGAGCTCAAGGAGATCAGCGCGCGCAACCCGTGGCTGCATCCGAGTTCCTGTCCGGGGTTTGAGATCTACGACGGCAGTCGGAGACTGAGTGAAGAGGAAGTCGGCGAGACGTGGCAGTGGCAGGAGCTGCTGCTGAGGAAGCTGCAGAAGCTGGCACTGTCAGGCGAAGCGGAAGGCAAAGCGTTGGATGTGACGGTGAAGCAGCTGATAGATGAGGACGCGGAGCTACGGGAGATCATTACGTCCAGTGCCAATGCCTGGGAGAGGTTGAATCTGTGTCTGCATCTTGTTGAGACTTGGATGGGCAGTACGAGTGAGGAGATGCAGGTCGACGCATTCGGGGAGATCGACCTCATGGGGTAAGGCTCACTACCTTACGTAGGTAGTGTGCTCTACTGACATTCTGGCGTGTTATTCTACGTAGGGATGACCCTGGTCCCCACTGCATCGTTCCTGACGGAATGCACAGCCTCATCAAGCACTTGTCAGCTCCAGTGAAAAGTGTTATTCGCACTGGTGCATGCGTCGCCTCTATCAACTACGAAGGCTCGGAAGGTGTGGTTATTGAGTGTACTTATGGGAGAAAATTGACGTCCTATCATGTGGTGGTGACGTGCTCTTTGGGGTTGCTCAAGTCCGGAAAGCTACACTTCCACCCTGAGCTGCCGCATGCGAAGGCTGACGCCATTTCTAGGTCGCAAATGGGTCAGTGTATGAAAATTATGGTGCAGTTTCCCGAGGCTTTTTGGCCCAAGAACGCCTCCTTCATCACGCAGACCAAGAACACGTCTGGATCGAGCAAGACGGAGACGCGGCGCATTTATTTCCCTGTGATTTTCAGCTATTACGCGGCTAAAGGAGTGCCTATTCTCGAGGGAGATCTCATTGGAGACACTGCTCAACAAGTCTCAGCTGAGCTTTCCGATGATGAAATCGCACACGCGTTGTTCTTGCAGTTGCAGGAAACGTTCGGGGCTGGGATTCCAGCACCAGTGGGCCACTTTATCACGAGGTAAGGTAGACGGTTGAGTTCATGAATACTCGGGTAGTTACTTATTTTCTGAGGCTGCTGCGGTAGGTGGGACCAAGACGAGTGGGCACGAGGAGCTTACAGCAGCGTTACAGTGGACAGCACATACGAAGACCCCGACCTGTTGCGCCATCCTGTGGCTGATCGCTTGTTTTTTGCTGGCGAGGCTACAAACTACGAGTACCAGGGCGCGCTTCAAGCTGCGTATCTTTCAGGTACGCGTGCACATGGTGAAGAAGGGAAACGCACACGGGGAAGCTAACAAACTCGTAACATTTCGTAGGTCGTCAAGCTGCCGATGACATTATTTCCGAGTTATGCTGATCATCACAAAAGTTGGTTCTGATTTACCTCCACATGTATGTAGGCAAGTCAAATCGAACCCAGCAGCCATTCATGCGGCTAAACCCATTACCCAAGGCCCCGTTTCCATTACAATTGTCAACTTCCCCCGGTTCCTTCGATCTGGCTGGAAGGCCCACTCGACGTAGCCGCTTTGGCAATCGATTTTGACGTAGCCAATCATCGGATATTTCCACCTCCGACCGATGCTCACCAGCCGCACACAAAACACTAGCGCCAGCATCCACTTTCCTTCCACGCGGATTCCAGACCATTTACAACCCCGCTCATCATGCCGAAGGTCATACTCTTTGACCAATGTTTGCACTCACAGATCAAAAGTGGTGGACCGGAGGTGCTCTCCATGTCCTGGATGTACACGTCATGCCTGTCCTTGTCGGTAGCACGAGAAAGATGACCAAAACTGCACCCGTGAGCCCGAGTATCTCGAATAAAGTGGGGCCATGTAGCGTTGGGCGGAGCGAGAAAAGGTATTGTCGCGGCTAATAACTTCGCGAGACCAGCGTACCCGTCCAGTAAACCGGTAACAGTGATCCGTTCATGTGAATTCCCAAGCGTCATCGCCACGTTATTAAACTTGCCCTGAAACTCGCCGAGGAACCCAGCGAAAAACTCGTCGAATGCAACTCCTTGCACACCATTCCTTCGAGACGCGCAGAGGATCGCGCGAGCCACCATGTTCTCAAACGTGTTAATTTCGGGCTTCTCAGCGGTCGAGCGTTCCTCAGCATTAAAGCCTCTTCTTTTCAAGAAGGTTGCGGAAATATCCTTTGTCGAGTGCAATGAACCACATTGGAAGTCATAATTACCCGAATACGCTCTCCCACCCAGTACTGCGAGGTAGAGCAGCATGTCCTCTTCGATGGTGGGGAAAATACATAATGGTTTCCAGTGTGCATGGAATCTTCCCAGATCAATGACAGTCAGCATAGTTCCTCCTGATACGAACACATCAGTAAGCCGGCAACCTGTACTCTCACTATCCACCAGGTTTGCGTAGTGCACACGCATCCACTGGGTGTTGTTTACTTCTTCATTTTTCTGCTTTTTCCGCGGTGGCTCGAAGAAGTTGCCGGTTTTGGCGATTGGTTGAAACTGGACCGAAGTATTGATCGCTGCCAGCTGTGCATCTCTTCCAACCTGCTCCACCATGAATTTGTTGCTCTCCTGCGTCTTTCGGCTGACATAAGCAAAAGCTTCGTCCAGCAATTCGAACAGTTTGAAACTTCCGTGTGTACCTGCGTACTCCACCACACTGTCGATAAAGTATCGAGCAAATTTCCCACGAGAGCTCAATGCAATGTCTTGGACGAAAGGAAACTGCGCCACAACTTCATTCCAAACACGTTGGTTTTCCTCTTCAAACGGGGTAAACTGGTAGGGAGGGAAACGGGATACAAGAGTCATCCACAGGTAGTGTGCACTGCAGCTGCTGCCAGGATAATGTGGTGCGTCCACCAGGTCGATGACGTTAGCGTCAGAGCCCATAACCACCACTATTAAGCCACACACGCGGAACACATTCCGTTGAAAACCCGCAAGGTTCTTGCCTCCAGCGAGCGACATTTCGTCCAGGATGAAGAAGGGGAGACGCTGATTCGCCTTTACCATTTTATCACGAGCAGCTCGGACAGTCCATACGTCGCGCTTGTCCACATTAAGCTCTTTTGGCTCAGCGAAGCGGACCATTCCAGTGCGACTCTGATGTTCTTCCGAGCTGCAATACTCCAGCAAAGCGAGGATAAATCCATAGCTCCACAAAGACCCCTTCTGGTAACGGTCAGATGAGGGGTTTAACACGTCGCGCTCACTTCTCTTCTTTGGTTCATCTTTGTTCGTGATGTTGATAAATGTCCTCGAGATGGATGCGAAGTTCTTGTAGATCGGTTGCGAGCTGTGATCAATGGAGTGGCAGGCCAATAAAAGTACGGCCGCCGTCCTTCCGAGCAAACGCGAGCTGCGATTTCCCCATTCCAGACGAACCTTGCACGCAAATGAATGGGAGGGGCGGGCCGTTATGTTTGTAGTAGCTGTCGATCTTGTCGAGTATTGTGGAGAAATACTACAAACCGTTATGTTTGTAGTAGCTGTCGATCTTGTCGAGTATTGTGGAGAAATACTCGACAAGATCGACAGCTACTACAAACATAACGGCCCGCCCCTCCCATTCATTTGCGGTTGTCTTTGATCGTCTCGCCAACTTGTTGATAATATTCCAGTTCGGTCTGCCAGTCGCCCTTATCTTCCTCAAGTACAATGTCAATCCCCGATAACACCCGCACAATCACATGCACTGGGTCGTCTCCAGTGGCTTGAGGGTCTTTATCAGCCACAAGGTCTTCCTCGGACAATCCGACGCTCGATAGAAATGCTTGCGACTCCAAAAGCTTCAGCCCGCTGATACTTGCCCTATTCTTCTCGACATCGTGCTCCACGAGTAGCCATGTGTCGTCCTTCTTGGCCAGGAAGAGCTGCAGCTCGCTAGAATCACACGTGATCAAGCTCGATAGTATGCTCTTGATCTCAACTTTTAAGGCGTCTACGCCCTTATCCTGGTCAATTCGGACAGTGAACACGAAGCGTTCACCAACGAGTGCGCACCACAGCCTCATCTCCCGCAAGATTCTGGAATGAAGCCTTTTGTCGTGGCGGTGTCAAGAATCACATCACATCACATCACAAAGTTTTCCATCTATCCCACGCATGAAGTACCCATGATCGTGGTTTGTTGTTATCCATTTCGCTTTCTTCTTTTTTTCAAAAACACGGATAATATTTTACCGATGATGCGCTTCAGGTCCTCGTCCGTCGGAGTACAAGTCAGCCCCACGAGGCAGTCCTCGTCAATCAGAACTCTCGGTTGTCTGTCACCCATTTGATACTCCAGTCGGACGAATGTCCACGAGCCGTCGTTGGTCACAATGCCATTCACCACCCGGTCCTCCCCGCACGCATGGAGTAGCTCCATCGCCATGACCGTCTGTGCCAACCCCGTTTCCATTTCCTCTTCTTGCTCGCACGAGGATTCCGACGAGTTCGACGAGTGGTCCGATAGCGCCAACGAGCGCTCTGAATTGGACGAGCTCGATGGCCGCTCCTCGGAGTCACCATTATCGATCGAGAACGCTTCCTCGTGCTTCTCCTCTTCGGTACTATCAGCATCCGAGCGTCTTGTCTGGTCCACTCTCTCTTCTGAATCATCGTCACTGTCGTGCTCAAGCGCGCTCTGGTACGCTCTCCGAGCCCCCATTAAGCAGACAAAATGGGTCTTGCTGGCGAAGAGAAAATCGAGGTCGCCGCCCATTCTGAGCCTCCCATCGGGGTTTTCAATGTGGTGCTTCCCATAGATAGTCACGCCGGTGTCCACTGTCGAGGTAATGCCCACAAACAAGGCGAACAACACACAGTCCATCTCCGCGTTCGTCGTCAGCTCTCGTACTGCCTTGGACGCCTCCTCCAACTTCACTTTGACGCGCTCGAAGCACGCATCCGGAACGCTGTGATACTTTCCAACCGCGTACAGGCTGTCGACGTTGCTCCAGCGAATCCGCTTGAGCGCGACACAGTCATCCCGAGTAGGCTTCAACTCGCGAATCAAACTGTCCCAGTGAGTGTGGACTCGCTTGAGGCGCAACTTTTCCGGTAGTGCGTCTCGAGGTCTGACCCCGGGCACCACAACCAGAGCGTGGATGCTGTCTCGGCGCGGGTCAATACCGAAGACTTGCCCCACCGTCTTGCTCGAGTCAATCTCGGTGGCCTGCAGTAGCGACTTCACACTGGGCGTCACGTCTCCGAGCTCGAGCGGTCAACACATCGTCGCTGCCCTGCGATAACCAGGAACCGTTTGATTTGGCCAGAAACAACTTGACCGAGTCTTGGTCCTGCAGACGCGGCTCCTGGCTTCGAAGCAGCACCTTCAGCTGGCTCACTGTGGCGCTGTAGTCGACCTCGACTTGAATAGCACTACCCGGAAATCCCACGACCATGAACGCGATCACTGGGGGAGTCACCACCAGCAACGGGACGGTATGTCTCGGGCGACACAACGGGAACAGCTCCTTTATAGGCTTGTGAGGGTCGATCTCCTGTGTGACGAAGCTCTCGACCAGTGAAGCATCTCGGTTGCCCAGCGATAGCATTTCCCGCGACATTTTGGTCATCCACCCGTCGCCGTCCTTAGCTGGGAAGAGCTTCAGGCGCTGAGCATCCAATTCGTCCATGCAAGGCGACATTTCCGCCTTGAGCACATTCTTCACGTCAGCAGCAACCGCATCTGGGTCGACCTTCGCAGCGTCGATGGTGTAGGGAGGGAAGGCCAGCGCAATGCCAAGATTCATCTTTGTTGGCTCAAAAGAAAATAAGTGTTTTTGCGACGAGAAAGTTTTGATTGATGCCTTCGCATTTTACCGCTAATCATCACGCAGCACCAGACAAAAGTTTGCCCACAACGCGTTTTAAGTCGGTGTCAGTCGGGATATCCGTTGAACTTTTGACTAGGAAGTCCGTCTCGAGACTCACGACGGTTTGGCTAGCGCTGTTAGCTGGGTATTCCAGCTCGACGAAGGTCCACGAGTAGTAGTCTGTCAGAATCCCTTTCACGAATTTCCCAGTGCTCTGCGTGTTCATGATCTCAATCGCCACCAACGTCTGCGCCAGTTCCGTCTTGCGAAGAGTATCGCTTGAGACTGCTTGATCCATCCCCACCATCATCACGCACAATACGTTCTTTGCTTCATCGTAAACCAGGAAATCAGCAGAGCCACACGCATTCACTCTGCCATCATTTCCGGTTAGACAATAATCTCCACACACTTTCAAGTTTGTCGCCTCCGTTCTGATCATACTGAACAGCAATGAAGACAGCAGCCATTTCGTTTCTGAGCCATTCTTCTTCGCTGGGAGCGCACGGACAGCCTCAACCAGAGAGTCTTTCATCAACGCCAGCGAACTAGCGGAGATAGTGCGAATCGGGAGGCTACGTTTACCATTCTGCAGCACATACGAACTTGCGATATCTGCCCAGGTCACATCACGCAAAGAGATCGGCGAGTTATAGCTGCAGCTCTTCTTCTTCTGGCGCTTGTTCAGACCAGCATTGAGCTTGTCCCAACCTTCTTGGACTTTGCGCTTAGCTATGGCCGGCGGCAGCACATCACGAATACGAACACCCGGTAAGACGATGAGCACGTGAGCCACGCCGCAGCGCGGCACCGAGTGGAAAATTTCCCGAATGGGGCGGCATTGGTAGGTTCTAGGACAGAAAGAGTCAAGTAGCCCCCGGACATGCTTCGTTGCTTCTCCGAGTACTAGCGCCTTCACGTCCTCACCTTCAAGATCCAGCCATATACCACGGAAATGAGCCACAACCACCTCGAAATTATCCTTGCCTTCCAGACGCGCGTGTTGCTTTAAGGCGACCTCCAGGCCGTTCATGTGGGCTTCATTCTCAACGAATACGCGGAACGGGTCTCCAGGTGTGCCAGCAATCATACACATCAGCTCTGTCACGGGCAAAAAAACAGAACTTGAAGCGAGTCACGTGGAGAAATCACAGGAAAACGTTCGTCAACCCAATCCATACTATCCAGCTCCGAATCGTACGTCATCATTTCCTGCACTAGTGCAGCATCACCCCTTGTCAATGCTGCAACTTCTGGAGATGCATTCGCTAGCCACGTGTTGTCCTTCCTGGCCAAGTACAAGTGCAGCTGATCCGCCTAATTAACTACTGCGAAATCGTCTTGGTTTTCAAGCTTCATGCGGGCTTTCAAGTCCCAAATCGAGGCAAAGGCGTCGATATCCACGTGCAAGACGAAGCTGGGCACACAACGCCCGAGGACTACGTAGCTGATGCGTCTTGTGCGAAGAACCGCTAGCACATGGACCGACTCTGCTGGTGGATCAATAGGAAAGCTGGTCCGGATTATACAAGTTGCTGCGTCCATTTCACAGTCCACTTCGCGATAAACCAGCTCCGGGCTTGCGTCCTCAACTGATGCCGCACATAACGACTCAGGTTTCAGGCGATATAGGTGCATCTTTGATTCCATCGTTGGCTCAAGACCTAGCGTCTGCGCAATGCTGCACTTCAAGTCCATCAGCATCTTGCCTTCACCCAAATCCACAGCCATAGTCATCAGACGCGGGTTGCCGCAGTTGTCTATTATCACGCAGTTTAGCTTCATCACTTTCCCGAGTTTTGCTGAGTAATGACACGCCTTAAAACAAAAAACCAAATGTGACGGTTCTTGACATGAACCAAACTCCAGCATAGTTTAGCCTGGTCAGTTCCGCCGTCTATGGCGATCGTGGCTGCGACTTCGACTACGACTGTAGCTGCGACTGCGGCGTCTCCGACTTCGACTGCTCCTCGATCGATCCGCCGATCGACTCCGACTACGTCGTCGATAGCCCCGCGATCGCTCTCTTTCTCTACGAGAAGTGTCGCGTCTTCTGTGATCCCTCTCTCTTGAGAGACAGCGAGAGAGCGCCTCCGGGCTGCGACTTCGCGCTCGTTGAGTCTTGGTCTTCGCGTCGTCCCAGCGACTTCTTCGTTCAGAGCCTTCCACTGCTGCCGATGACGTAGAGGCTTCCTTAACCTCCTGAGAAGTACCGGTATTCTCCGCAGCAGGCGTCGAAGCTGCAGCCTCTGCCTCTGCACTCGCAAAAGACGACGGTTCCTGGGGCGAGACCTCCATCTCGGCCTCTCCCTTCGTGTCCACAGCCTTGGGCTCCCCCTCCTGCTCCTCCTCGAGCGGATGGTCGTCCACCGCGAACGGATTCGTCTCCGTCAGCGGCTCGAGCCACTCGATCTTGGGCTGCTTGTAGAGCTCCATGATGGCTACACTGACCGCGTAGAGCTGCGCCTGGTCCACGTCGAAGAGCTGGTACCAGGGCGGGCGCTCGGGCAGCGCGACGCGCTGGAACCTGCTGGCCAGGAAGATGGCGGCGCACGCGATGACCTGCGCGCTGTAGCGCACGCACAGGTCCGCGCGCAGGCTGTCGTTGATGTAGCCCCAGGCCTGCTGCGCCAGCTGTGGGCTGCCGTCCAGCACCTTGACGTAGTAGAGCACGAACTTGTGCGGGTGCTGCGCCACGTTGTAGACGCTGAAGCCCAGGTCGATGAGCACCTGGCGCTCCACCATGATGAGCCACATGCGCCACTGCGCGAACGTGGCGCCCTCCAGGTCCACGAGCTGCTGCGCGACGGTGGTGCGCCGCCACTTGCGGCGCCGCAGCATGGCGTAGAACACGGACAGCACGTCGCGGATGCGCTTGGGCTTCTCCTCCACCTTGGCGGCCAGGAAGAGGCAGCTCACGGCCACGCGGAAGGCGTCAAACTGGCGCAGCGACTTGCGGTAGTAGAAGCGCTGCAGCAGCGTCTGCGCCGTGGCCAGCGCCACCTGCGGCAGCCGCAGCAGCACGCCCGCCTCCTGGATCAGCTCGCAGCCGAACGCGCGGTGCAGGCGCTCGGTCTCGGCGCTCACGCCGTCCGCGCGCGAGGGCGAGCGCGCCAGCACGGACGCCGGCAGCACCACGCGCACGGGCACAGCTCGCGTCATGAGGATGATACAATTGTGACGGTAGGACGGGGTTATTGTGGTATTGTGGGGAAATGTTACGTTAGATTTGAAGTTTTTGGTAGTTTTTGATGGTGGCGTGGCTGGTGCAGCCCCGAAGGAATGAGGTGGAGGTGACGTTCGATGTGGGGGACGACCCGGCGTGGAGGGACTTCCAGGCCAAGGCGTACGGTGTTGCGGCGTTAAGGAAGTCGGTGGTGGGCGGAATTGGGTCGGAAGAAGAGAGGTTGGTGCAGTCGGGTGGGGGTTCTACTTCTGCATTGGAGACCAAGAGGAGGAGATATCTGTCGCTGGTAGAAGCGTACTACGCCGCGGCAATTGACGGAGTGTTGCCGATGGATGAACCGTTGAGAGACTTGTGGGGGCGATTCGAGAGGTAAGATATTGCAATTGGGTATTGGGACCGAGACCTGGTCTGCTAATGAAGGAGAATTTCAACTTTCAGTTGCAGTGCGACGTTCACGAGGCATTTCGTGGTGTATCAACACTTTCGACGACAAGGATGGACACCCAAGCCCGGACTCAATTACGGGGCGCCGTTCGTGCTCTATCGTGGCTCGGCTGCGGAATTCCACTCGGAGTACGTCGTGTACGTGCAAGACAGCGACGAAGCCTCGTCGTGGAACACCATCCAGTCGCTCACGAGGATCGCAGCGGACGTCAAGAAGACCGTGCTGCTGTGTACTGTGACTATCGAGCAAGCTACATCGACCATAGCAGCCGACCAGCCGGTTACTGACCTTACCTTCGGCTCCTACAGCTTCCACGACGTCCAGTACACGGTGGAAGCCGTGGCGATCCGCTTTTGGGACGCGGCAGTCGCCGACAGCCCGGAGTCTTACGCCTTCCAGCCCCAACCAGTACTACCGAAGAGAGCCAAGGCAGCCAGGAAGAAGAACAGGACCAAACGACCTAAACGCCAGCTTGAAGGCACCGGAAATTCCACGTAACGGGGCTCAAGTCTGTTAAAAAATTCTTTGTTTGCATCTCCGAGTGTTAGTCGAACTCGTGTGTCATCTATTACCCCAGCACCACCTTCTCCAACACAAGCCCAACCGTGGAGCCCAGCACGAGCCCAGAGTTCAGGAAGAAGCTCGTGAAGGGGCCAATGAGGTGCTGCTCGTCCGAGTGCACGCTCTCGCTCACGAAGATGATGGTCAGCGTGCCCAAGTACCCATTCCCGAAGCCGAGCACCAGCACGCTGAGCACGGACCAAATGTCGCTCTGCAGCCACCAGCCCTTGACGATGCCGATAATGACCGGCACCAACACGAAACGCGCCATGATCGGGATCCACACGTTGCCGGGCGTGAGGCCGAAGCGGTGGTTCACGACGAATCGGCCGACGCAGTCGCTGACCGAGAAGAGCGTGAGCAGGATGAGCGACCACCAGCCGCTCTCCTGCAGCGACGGGAAGTTGTAGGTCTTGATCTCCGTCACGAGCGGCGGCCAGACCGAGAGACTGGCGAGGAAGACGGCCAAGATGAGCGCCTCCAGGTGCCACACCTTCCTCAGCACGCTCCACTTGGTGGGGGCGGGTCCAACGATGCTACATGGATCGCTACCAGACTGCCGCTTCTCCGTCGTCAGCAGCGGGGAACGCTCCGTCAGCTCCACGCTGCTGTCGGCCTTGCGCAGCAGATACTTCCTGGTGATCCAGAGCGCCATGACCTTGTAGAAGGCGCCGATGCAAAGCCCGATGGTGAGCGCGCCCGTGTAGAAGTAGATGAGCGACGAGGCCAGCAGCTGATCAGCCGGGAACACGAGCTTGGTCAGGTCTCTGTAGAGGCTGCCGATGAGTGTGCTGAGCCCCACGCCGAGCTGGAAGCTCTCCTGCACGCGCTGCGGGTACTGCGAGACCAGCGCGATGGTGGAGCTGTCGATGAAGGCGGTAGCGATGGAGGCCACGGCGGTGCCGCCCAGCACCGCGACAGCATTAGCGTGCTCGGACGTGAGCAGGAAGTAGGACGTGGGCACGAAGGCCAGCACCAGCAGCTGCCCCAGGAAGCCGCCCACGATGCGCCCCGTGTACCAGGGCTTGCCCCCGAAGAGCAGCACGATGACGCCGAGGAAGGCCAGGTTCGTGTACATGAAGGTGGACGTGAGCGCGAACTCGATGTTGAAGTCCGGGAAGAGCAGGTGCCAGTAGTCCACGGGCTGCGTGAGCGCCGAGAAGGGGAAGAGGTAGCCCACGCCCACGAGCGCGAATAGCCAGCAGGCCAGCGTCTCCTCGCGCGCCTCCTGCGCGGCGCTCTGCCTGCCGCCCTCGCGCTGGTCCTCGAGCGGCACCTCGGCGTCGTACGACAGCGACGCGCGGCGGATGCCCGGCGTGCGCGGCAGCGGCGACAGCATCTCAGCGGTCTTGGCGGGTGCGGCGTATCTGGCGGGATGGCGAATGGAGATGAGATGGACGTCACTCACTGAGACCTCAGTCTGCACACGTCGCAGATCTCTCGCTTAAGTTACAGTGTTGGAACCATTTCTCCCCGTTTAAGTTGTCAAGCGATCAGCAGACATGCTGCGCGAGCGCAACACCTTCGTGCTCAAGGCGCGCAGCGGCCGCGACGAGCGCCAACACGCGCTGACGCTGAACGTGAACGCGCGCTCGCAGGATCTGGGCCACTTCAACGGCAAGAATGGGGCGGGAGGGGCCAAAGCGGTGCAGGTGGGACCCATATTGGCCCTGGAAGCTCAATGTAGAGACTTAAAGATGTGTTGCCATTCATTGCCCATTGCTAGCGACTTCTGGAGGTGCTGGACGACGACGTGGCCTTCCAGGCGCTGGTGAGGGACATGGACGACCTGCGTCAGCTGGACGCGCTCGTGAAGACCAAGGCCAAGGAAGGCTCGCACACGCTCGAGCTGCCAGACATGACGGTGCAGTGGCAGGTGGTCGAGGAGCCAGGCCTACCCAGCGTGCTGCAGCGTGTCAAGACTGAAGCTGCGGCTACCAAACAAGGAGGTCCGGCGCAGATCGAGGGCGGGAGGTATCGCCCTCTGCCCGTGCGGAAACTCGTGGTGGCCGTGTGGTTGTACCCGCCGCATGTCGAGATCCCTCCGACCGGGAAGCGGATCCCCATCGGCGACACGGACAAGCAGGACTTCTTCGTAGGCGCAGACGAAGACGATAGTGTCGAGGAGGTCGACGAGTAGAGTAGGTAAGAACTGCATGTAATGTTGTGCTGAAAGCCAGCCGACTGATGACAGCGCGGGCTCACTTGCTGCGTCGTGAACGCGCATTTCTTGTCGTCGGCCTACTCCCGAACTGGACCCTCGAACTGAATGTTGAAGACGAATGAATGGGGTGCAGGTGAGAGGCTTGCACAGCAACTGGGTGCGCCGTGAACTGTACCGGGAGTGTTAAACATGCATATCAGGACGAGGCAGCGAGTCCTTGAAGCGACTGGGCTGACCAGCATCCAGCCGCTCTTCATCATTCTTTCTTCCGCCTGATCACAGTCAACCATGGGGTGCGCTTCGAGTGCCGAACGTCAGGGCGCGTGGCGCGATACCACGTTCCAGTCCTTGAGTACGAGACCCATTTTGGCATGCATCGTGCGTTGACTATTAGTATCGGTGCTGACTGCTATCCGTTTGACAACTTTAGGAGAATTGCAGGGCGTGCTGAGGTTAGTTGAGGCTGCTATCACTGTTGTAGAGACTCATGCACTGTACTAAGTCGGCTCGTCGCTGTTGTTCTGATAGATGGAGCGGACTTCGATCGACGAACCTCATCATTGGCGTAAGTAAAGATACATGCTTCAATATTTTCTGATCATGGTGATGGTTCTAAGCTCTTGCGGTGATCATTGCAGGTTGACTTCACTCACTCGAATATGGTACTTATGGTTGTTGTAGCTAAGTAAGAGGGCGGACCGACAGCTAAACGCCTGGTCGTTGTTTAGTGGAATGGCAAGCAGTCATTCGGCCAGCGCTGTCTCCATTTTATCGACCCAGAAGGCCTGATCCTCAATCCGTACCAGGCAGGAGTTTGCCAATTCACTCTTGCAATTGGTCAGCCGAGCTAACTTGTGGTTTCTGTGCAGGTTGTTATCAACATCATTGGTCGAACTTTACTATCTCGCAAGAGTAAGAGGGCCATCCACGTATTTGGCTTCGGAGACGCTCGCACGGCCGATCGCTGCGTCTTCACGTTCCTACCCGACGGAAGTCCTTGCCGAGGAGTGGGTCACGTCTTGAAGCAGTACAAAGAGATTGCTCCAGGGCTTGTGCTCGGGGGGCCAACGAACTTTGCTCCCGTCATCTACCAAGCAATTCGTCAAGTCAAAGCGACCGGAACTTGCAGCATCCTCGTTATCATTGCAGGTGGGACAATTGAGTGAGAATTGCTGCTGCTCATTGGTTTAACCAATCTTGCTGCCATGTACGCCGTAGACGGGCAAGTCACAGACGAGAAGGAAACGTCTCAAGCCATTGCCGAAGCCTCCAAATACGCTCTATGTAAGTGCCATTCACCTCATAATTATCCACTGTGCACGGACTTATATCTACGGTTTGCTAGCTATCATAGTGGCGTTGGTGACGGGCCGTAGGAAGAGATGGAGCCTTACCCTACTACGTTGCCAAAGCGGAGGTTTGACAACTTCCGTTTTGTGAACCTCAACAACCTGATGAGTGCGAATCCGGAACAACCAGCTCTGGGGTTTGCGACTGCGGCGTTGGCGCACATTCCAGGTACTACTTCGAAGTACTTTGTGTGTTTTGTGATGTTTGCTGCTGCACAATGCTAATGAGATGTCTATTGAACAGACCAACTGGCAGAAATACGTCGACTGGGTCTTCTCCAGCCCACTGTCTCGTAAAGTCCCGGCGATTCCGGCGGTCATCAGTAACACGAAGATTATTACGAAGTGCGAAACTAGTTGTCGAAAAAATGCGCAGCTAACTATAACTATTGTTCGGCCACAAGGCCAGTAACTCAATACACCTCAACGTTATTAAAAAAAAAAGATAACTATATACTCTAACACGTTTATGCCTTGACACCTTCACTGGCAGGTTGGTAGAGAAAATACGGCAGCATTCGGCTCCACCTACGGCTCAATTCGATATCTCGCGACGTAGAGAGGAAAATGGCACAACACTCCTTGTTTCGTGGTCACCGCGGGTTTGAATCCGCAATCCAGTAGTACCCTATCCTTCCTTCTCGATGGCAGTAGTGTGATGTAGCACACATGTCTACAAATGGTTGAATGAGCCTCCACAGATTGTCGGTATCACATTTTTGCGTCTACAAATGGTTGAATGAGCCTCCACAGATTGTCGGTATCACATTTTTGCGTCTGGTCATTCAGGAAGCAAATTCGCTCACTCTCGTCTGGGAACTTTCACCTGGCAACAGCGCCACTGATATCACACAGACTGTCCGCCGGTATCCAGTAGTTTTTTTACGGGTCTCGAGCCCATTCCTCCATTTTCCTCACGCACGCTTCGACGCTATCGCCTGCGCACGTGACCTTCCTCACTCACGCGCCACCAATCGAAACAGTCCCACGACTCGCATCCTCCTCGCAGTTTGCACTCTTGCACCCGTAGTACTCAATGCTAATCGATCGCTTACACCGCACCATCGTGTGAAAATACCCCTCCAGAGCAGCATCTTCGAGGAGATCGTCCTTCATCTCTCGCGCAATGCTGGCGAGGTCATCGAAGAATTCTGGTTTCATCACAATGACTAGGTGCCGAAGCGCAAGGACCGAAGTCACCCCAGCTCTCCAGCGAAAAGGATCGACGTAGCAAGTAACATCCGCAGTGTCCGTCACACCCCGCATTCGGAGGCATTTAACCTGCTGGTTTGAAATGCAACCAAAAGGAGTTATAAGCGCTCTCGCATGCTCAGATGCTTGGACCTCTACCAAGGCTGACGGTACCCGCAACCTTGCATCAACGCGCAAGAACTCACGAAGGCTCCCGCCTGAAACAAAATACCGAGACCTAATTTCCTCCTCCGTCAGCTTCTCAAGTTTACAGGCCAGATCTTCCAGGTCAGCTCTCTTCCAGTATGGCAGTAGGCAGAGCGTAATGCAATCAGCAGACTCGCCGTTCACATCAATTTGCCCCGACGTTGCCAGCAACGTGAAGCGATTCCCCCAATCGAAACGATCGAAGCCATGAACACGAGAAGCTTCATCTTGATTCACACCATCCAAGCAGGGCCAAAATACGCCCTTGGTACGCGAGCCCAGTTCATCGTAGAAGAAGTTGTACAGCTCTCCGTTGTCATCATTCCATTCGTAGTACTCACCCTCATAGAACAAGCGCGTGATGGCCTCCGCATCGTCAGCAGCTCGAAACCACAGAACAGGTTGGTTGGTCGTAACAGCGACGTAAATGCAGAGCAAGGCTAACATACAGCTCTTGCCAACGCCTGCGCTCCCCATTAACACGAACTGGTTCCTCACTTTACCTGAGTCAAAGTTCGCTTTGAAAATCTTGAAATTCTCCAGTACACATAAAATCTCCCTCCGCACGAAAAATTTGTCCCAGTAAAGCCAACGACGTCATTGATTTCTTTGATGTCCTTCACTTGTCCACAGTCGCGATCATTCCACTCCAACAGCCGCAAGAAGTCTTATATTCTCGGTAAGGACCCGCGCTTCGAGCATTGCTTCAGAAGCTTATCGAAAGTGCTCAGCTTGGTGGGTTGTGTCTGCTCCTCATCACTATCAGCGTCTCTCTTTCTCTTCGTGGGCTCGGGAACATTTACGAGTACGTGTATCTGCTTCGACAGGGGGTCTGGCAAATTACTTGTCTTCATCAGCTCTGCAATCGTGCGAGTTACCTTCAATGGGTCCTGGCTGATCAAGGTCTGGATACGTGGATGGATCTCTCCTTTATTCAGCTCCTCAGCAGCTTCATCGCCGTTTGGTAGCCAAAGAGTCTTCCCTGTGACGTCGGCTTTCATGGCCCACCACAGCCTCAGTTCTGCTGCATCGCACTGAATTGTCTGCGGATTCTCCGAGTGAATCACATCCTTCAGTTCACTCACCTGCCCGACAGCTTCACCATAGCTATGTTGTTGGGGGCAGGGAAAGAAAGGTTAAACATCAAGACCTATCCATCATACTGAGGGCATCAAGAATCTGACAACATGAGCAAAACAAAACTATAGCACGTCGATTTCTGCCATTTGATGGATGCACCGGAGCACGGCGATACCGTTCCAGAACTTGAATACCACGCCAAATTCCTCGAAGCCAAAGACCTGTCATGCCTTACAGGCGACTACGCGTGGCCTCCATCTTCTCGTTCTCCCTCATCTGTAACACGCGTCGTAGAATCTTGCCCGACAAACTCTTCGGAATGTTGTCAACAAACTCCACCTCGCGCACCCGCTTGTATCCCGTCACCTTCGTCGCTACGAACTCCATGAGCTCCTCCGCACTTAGAGAGCTGCCTTCTTCCAGCACCACGTAGACCTTCGGGATGTCTTCGCCTGTTGCGGGGTCGTGGCCGCGCACACACCCGGAGTCAGCCACCTGAGGGTGCGAGTTCACAACATCCTCCACCTCAGCTGAGGCCACCTGGTGGCCCTTGTACTTGATAAGCTCTTTGAGTCGGTCCACGATGAACACGAACCCGTCGTCGTCAATGTACCCGATGTCGCCCGTGCGGAGAAAACTGTCCTCAGTGAAAGTCTCGCGAGTCGCCTCCGGGTTGTTGAAGTATCCTTTCATCAGCGTTGGCCCGCGGAACAGCAGCTCACCATGCTGGTTCGGTCCCAAATCGACGCCCGTGTCCAGGCACTGGATCTTGAGCTCCACATTGGGGTACAGCGTTCCTGAAGAACCTTCACGATGGCAATTGATGGAAGAGTGCGTCCCGACACCGGCAAACTCCGTCATTCCGTAGCTTTGAAGAACCTGCACGTTCAGTCGCTTCAGCACAGCTTGCTCCAGCTCCTTGCCCAGTGGCGCTCCTCCAGAACTGGCTTGGGTAGTCGAAGAGAGGTCGTACTTGTCGACCAGTGGGTGCTTGGCGAGGAACTTGATCAGCGGCGGGGCGAGGTGCAGCCGTTTGAACTTGTACTTCTCGGCTGTCTGCAACAACGTAGTCGGCTGGAATCCGGGCAGCACCACCATCGACATGCCCATGTACAGGCTGATGTGGAAGATCAGCGTGGCCATGATGTGGAAGAACGGCAGCATCCCCAGGAGATAGTCCATCTTCTCCACTGTGTACGCGGGGATCATCCCGGCTGCAAACATCGCTCGTGCCGTCAACTCCACCCCCTTCGGACGGCCCGTCGTGCCACTTGAAAACGGTAGCGTCACCACTTGATCGGGGTCGATAGGAGGGATATCCGGGAACGGCAGGTCCTTCGCAATTAGATTCCTGGATAAAAAAATTAGGTCTTCCGTTAGACTGCAGTCATCAGGCTATGCTAGAGCAATAAAATGCACTCGTACTCAATCGTTCGCAGTGAAGACGAAGAGTCCTCACCCCCGAGGGTGTAAATCTGCTGGCTCGAGATCCCGTGCATTGTCGCGGCTTTTGTGGCCACCGCGGCGAATTTCTTGTGCGAGATCACTGCAACAGCCTGCAATAATCATGAAAAGGTCAGCGATCTACAGTAGACGACCACACTACAAGTCATAAGTCACCTGTGCTGCTTCAATCTGATCTGCCAATTATTGGGCCGTGAACTGCGGCGAGGACGGCGAGCAAATGGCCCCGAGTCGGTTCAGCGCCAGGAAGACCACGGGGTACTCGATGCAGTTCATCGAGTGCACCACCACAACCTGCACCAAACATAAAACCCACAAAAACACAAGCAATTTGAGCACTTTTGCAGCTGGCAATTGGGTCCTTTTAGAGTAGACGCACGTCTCCCTTCCTGACGCCGTCGGCCGCGAGACCGGCGCACAGCTTCTTGGCCAGCTGCAGCAGCTGCGCGTACGAGATCGTGCGCTCCGTGACGCCGCAGACGAAGGCCGGCTTGTCCCAATAGTGCGCGCGTGCTGCTCCACGACGCTCCAGATCGCGGCGTCGGCCGGGATCGGCAGCGTCGGGTGGCGAGACGTGAAGATCATGGGGCTCTTGGGTCTTCTTGGTCAGGTTCCAGCCAGCTGATTGGCTGAAACCGGGGTCAGCCACTTCAACTTGGTATCAAACAACGTCGACTCAACATGGCACGCAGTAAACGATCTTGGTTTACATTCGCATCTCCAGCACTGAAGTAAGTCCCTGAGCACAGCCACTGCTCCTGCAATGGTACATGTACTTCCAGCTTGCTAGCATGGCAATGTTTTGTCAATTGCCAACTCATTTTCTGTTTGCTGTTGCTACTGCACTATGCCCACTACCAATTTCTACGCTGGTGTGTTGCTTCTTCATCTCCTTGAGGGCCTTGCCAACAGCACTCATCAGAGCGTAGTCTCCCGGAGCTGTGTAGAATCGGAGCTGGAGCTGCGCCACCTCCTTCTCCATCGTCCTCTGCTCGCACTCGGCCTTCGCTTGACTCAACTCACGGGCGAGGTCCTTTGCTTCGATTGTCATGGCCTCCACTCGGCGCCGCAAATGATCGTTCGTACGCCTCGTAGCGAAACAATCCTGCTGCAGCTTGGCGCAATCCTCTTCCAGACCACGCTTCTCCTTCTCTATCTGCGCGACCCACAGGTTCTTCTTCTGCAGGTCCTTGGACAGCGCGTCGAACGGCCGAGAGCTGAGCGCCGCGACGGTATCATTCAGCTTCAGGTTCTCACTCCGCAGGAGATCCATCTCCTGCTGTAGATCCTCCATTTGCGCGCTCTGGTCACTGTACACATGGAGCTTCTCCGCTTGAACGGCCAACTGTTGCTGCGCCTCGAACAACTGCGCACTCATTTCTTCTAGACGGGAGGTGCTCTCGCGATACAGTGCGGCTTTAGCGCGGGCTTTCTCCTCAAGGTGCTGGTAGCGCGCCTCCAACACCTTCACCTGCTGCTGCAAAGCATCAACGAACATCCGCAGCGACGCTTGGTCCGTTTCGCCCGCTCCGTTGTTGCCATCCTCTTCGCGCGCAGGCTCCTGTGCTTGAGGTGGCTTGCTGTTAGCCTGACACTCGTCGAGCTCAGTCCGAAGCAGCTCGTTCTCCTTCTGCAGCCGCTCCAAATCAACCTCCAGATCCCGCAAGTGCGTCTTGAGCGCCTGCACCAATGGATGTCGAGCTAGATCGGCTGAGTTGGTTCGTGGCAGGTTCTCGGCTTGAGATTGTGTATCATCCTTTCCAACCTCAGCTCTGTCGTGCGTGGTCTGGTTTGGCGCCGCTGCGGGTACTGCCTTCACAGCCTTTTGCTTTGCAGGCTGCTTCTGCCGCGCTCGCTGCGCCTCACTCGATAACCTGCGGGTTCTCTTGGAGCCGGGACCCTCAAACTTCACATTACCAAGAAGGACACGTCAGTGCAATTGGGACGATGACCAACTGTGTCGGCTACAGTACTCGTCGGACCTGCATGAGTCGGCGCTGAAGAGCCCTCGTCTCCCGGCGCAGCGCGTGGTTCTCGTCGACGAGCTGCTTGGTGAACACGTGATTGTTGGGCAGCGTCGGCACGTTCTTGACCACGGTGCGCGATCTACGAACGCGCAAAGCAACAACAGCAAGCGCTCAGCATTCACGGGATTCAGCAGTCGAACAGCGAGCGAAGACGAACCTGCGGAGCGTCTCCTCCACCTCCGCGACGCGCTCCCGGAGCCGCGCGTTGTCCCGCTCGAGCCGCTCGGCGCGCTGCTGCCATCCCAGCGCGGCGGTGGCCAGCGCCTCCTGCGCCACGACCACGACGGCGTCGTTGCCGTCCACGCGCGGCGCCGGTCGCGGAGACAGCACGCGTCTGCTGCTGCTGCCGCCGGGCATCGCGCACGCGCACGTCAGCTCCAGCTCGCAGGCACGGCGCAAATCGGCGCGCTCCAGCCTCCGCCTCGATCTCGAAACGACGCACGGGTGGAAAACATCTTAGTCGGCAGGCAACGAGGGGGCAACAAAGGGCAACTGCAACCGATGTGAGGTGCCGGCGTGGTTGAAGTTGCGATCTTTTTCTCAGGAGAGCGGGTTCAATATGGAAGTTTGTATGTGGCGGTTTCAGCCTCGATCGGACGATTTTCGGTCTCGATGGGGCTTGTTAAAGCGCAGGCCGGCCTTGAGTCAAGCGTGACAGCTTGGCTCCGCTCGCTGCAGTGCAGTCTGCACTGGGCGGCACCCGACGCTGCATATCTCCAGGCCGTAGGCGGCAGTGCTCGGGGGCTCTCGCTGCGGGCCGGCCATTGCGAACGCCAAGAGAATGAGGCGCCGGCCGGAAGTCGCCAGTGCCGCTGCAACCCACACACTCCTCACTTGAAGTGACCTGGCCCACAAAACACCCGCACCGCCGATGATGCTAGCACGTGCGCGATCAGACCACAGCTATGATTTGGCCCAGCGTCGACGTCGGAGTGTACACACCAGCTAAGGCAAAGGCAAAGCAACCTCGCATTTTGATGGTGCTGGCCCTGGGCCGGCCGGCCAAGCCAGCGATGACTTGGTGGTGACGGCCGTGTTCGAGTGCTCCGGCCCAGCTGCAGGCGTTTCTTGAAGAATGCCATGTCACGCCTCTCCTCTCCTCCTCGTGTCGGAAAAGGCCCTCGTAGCGGGCCACTCAATTGCCTTCGCCGCCGAGGCCATGTAGCGGCGGCCTTCCCACGCTGATCGACCGATGGCCAAACAGCTGAGCGAGGCCGGGAGCGGAGAAAGCACACATCTCCTGCCGCATCTGCGGACTGGGCCATCTCCAAACCCATTTCGACCTGCGAAGGCGACCAGCGGAAGCGTACTCGCCAGAGGATACTATAGCAAGAAAGCCACAAACCAAGGCAACAAGGATGTGGAGCTGCCAAGTCCGATGCCGGCAGTTAGCACCAAAAGTTTAAAAAATGTGTATTCTCTCTCGCGGGGAAAACAATCGCCACCAGAACCGATGCACAATAACGCAGGACACCGTGCTCTTGCGGACGAAGAGAATAATATCCGTCGCAGTCGTGCCTACTTGCAGGCTGCAAGTTGCTCTGCCGAGGAAAGCCAAAGCGGGCTCTGGACATCACTTCATTTAGCGCCCATTTTCCGCTGGCGTGCTCATTTGCGAAAAATTGCGACAAATTCGCCCATAACTCGCATACAAAGACCAAGAGGCTGCCGCAGTTACCTCTCTTTTTGGGTGCTTGCCCAATTCAGCCCCACCCCTTGTGTGAATTTTAACCAGTGGGGGGCCGGCCCGGGCCAGTGGCCCTCTACATAATTATGCAAGGAAAAGCCAGGCCCGCCGCCCGCTCTCTGGAAGCCAAGTCAAGAAAAGCGAGCCGGCGGCGGCTTTGAGCCGCGCACTATCGATTTGTCCCAGAGCGTCGCTATCGGTTTCCTGCTGTGCCTGTGTGTGTGATTCTGTCGAGGCACCCGCAGCAACCCACCGCATTCGCCCGCTCGTACCGCCGCAGAGCCACCCGCAGTCGCCAACTCGCGCCGTTCCCCTCACCGCTCCAGTCCCCGCCATGATGAACTCGCAGAGCCACTCGAACATGCACGTCGCGGCGCTGCAGCCGTCGCTGTCCCCGCAGTCCGTGACGCGCCGCGCCACCGTCGCCAACGACGGCGAGCTGTACCGCCACCGCGCGTCGGGCGCCACCATCGAGCGCGCGCCCAGCGCCGGCAGCGGCAAGGTGGACGTGCAGATCCTCAAGAAGCTCTCGGCCTCGGTCTCGCACTTCGAGGGCCCGCGCAAGAACCTGTCCTTCGTCGTGTCCGTGGAGACGCTGATCCCGGGCCGCCGCGCCTTCTCGGACGAGCGCGAGTCGTGCCAGCTGGTAGCGCGCTCCTTCGACGACTTCCGCCGCTTCCGGCGCTCGCTGCTCGCGCGCGTGGGCAGCCTGCACGACCCGTCGCTGCTGCTCTCGGGCCGCAGCGGCAAGTGCCGGTGCGAGGGCGACAACGGCTGCCCCTTCGACGTCACGCGCAGCTTCCTGGAGCGGCTCAAGTTCACGCGCATGCCGTTCCTGAGCCTCGGCGAGAGCGAGGCCGACCTGACCAAGCGCCAGCAGGAGATGGACAACTTCCTCCACATCATCTTCGCCATCCTGCACCGCATGCAGCCCGGCTCGTGGCACCCGGAGTGCCGCTTCCTGCAGGACGTCATGGCCTTCCTCGAGGTCGAGGAGTCCTTCTCGCAGCAGATGGAGCTGCTGCTGCGCGCCAAGAACCGCCACATGAACCTGGACGGCTGGAAGGCGCACACCCTGGAGACGTTTGGCTCGGGTATCGGCGTCTAAAGCGCCTGCGCCCCCAGCCAGCCGAGCCGGTCGCTCCTGTGGCTTCTGGATCCGCGGATCACGAACGAAGGGGTTCGCCGCCTTCAGACCCACAGAGGAGGGGACGCCCATATTGAGCCCCCCCCCCCGCCGCTTTATTTATTCGACGACGTGAAGTATTAGTGTTTGGGCCCTGCACGGCCGAGACAAAACAACTTGGGCCTCGATGATCGAGTGCTACATTTATTAACACGAAAGCCCCCATTTCCCCACATCAACTCCGTCTAATACCTTGGTTTACTTGGCAGGAGTCGGCGGGAACGTGACTTGGCGCAGCAGCTCCATGGGTCCGCCGTGCGACTCGAAGAAGACGCGCTGCTCCTCGGTGCGCACGAAGAAGGAGCCGATGAAGCCGATTGAGTTGACCTCGATGCCGTTGAAGCTCTGCGCCTTCCTCGGGATCAGGAAGAGGAACGACGACGTGAGCAGCAGGTTGTAGGCCACGGGCAATGCGGGTGTCGCTGGCGCAGTGCGGCTCGGATACTCCGTCGTGTTCATCTGCTCGAGCACCTTGTCGTAGATGGCGACGACATGCGCCGCAGCCTTCTCACTGTCAGCATCGGCAGCGATGTCGATGCGGTGCAGGAAGTGGCAGAACGGGAGCTCCGGCAGCTGGACGGTCTCGGTGGTCGGGTAGTCGCGCAGCTTCTGGTCGATGAAGTGCAGCAGCGGCGGCTGGCCAACGTTCAAACACAGTCACACACACGCAGGATGAGTTACCTGCACAGTTGCCAGCGTGAGAACAATGAGTGATCGTCCGATCTTACCATGTCCAGGCCCGTGATCACCTTCATGCTGGGGTAAGTCATGAGCTGCATGTGCTTGTGCGGCTGGCTGACAAGAGGATGCACAGCGGAACAACAAGCCCATCAACATCTCACCACGACCATCTCCACCACATCTTCTCATTGCTAATCAAACCTGGCGCCGCTCTCGAAGCCGCAGTTGAAGAAGGCGAAGGCCTCGAGGCCCTGCATGGCCGTCCACATGGCGCGGAAGTCGGCGGCGTCCAGCGGCTGCTCCTGCGGTGCGAACTCGATCGTGGGCAGCACGATGTGCTCGTCCACCACGTTGAACTTGTTGAGCACGAGGTTGTGCGTGCCGTGCAGCTGCGTGACGAATAGCTCCTGCTCCAGGTGCTCCTTGGCGAACGGGTCGCGGAAGGCCTTGGGCTGCTGCTGCTCGTCCTTGGGCTCCTTCGCCGGCCGCGGCTTGGCGTGCGCGGCGTCCGCGGCCCACAGGATGTAGCGGACGCCGTGCTTCGACGCCGGCAGCAGCTCGTAGCCCGCCGTGATCTTCTTGAGCGCCTGCGACTGCGTCGCGCGCTGGGTCACGTCCAGCATGCTCTTGCGCAGCATCTTGATGTCTTCAATCCGGAACTCACGGTACTGCGATCCGTGTCAAAAACTGAGATATGCGTGCACCACACAAAGTATCCATTTTTCAAACCAGCCAATCACACGTCGCAGCATGATTTCGTCCAATGACCGTCGTTATTGCCGCTGACTGGCCTGGAACAGCACCATTTCCAGCCCAAGTCAAGTGACTGACTGACAATGGCGGCGACGGGAGTGCCCAAGCGCAAGCGGCAGCAGCAGAAGGCGGAGCAGGATGAGGCGGCCACCAAGAAGCAGCGCGTGATGGAGGCCACCATTACCGCCATCGACGTCATGAACCAGCTGCTGGCGCCGGGCGGAGACGTGGGCTACGACGTCTCGGACGCCGAGTGGGAGAAGCTGGTGCAGCTCACGCAGCAGAGCGCGCAGTTCGACAAGCTCTACTCGTTCCCGGGGGACGAGCCGGGCTGGGTCACCACCAAGAGCAAGAAGAAGAAGACGCACCTCAAGATCGTGGCCGTGGATTGCGAGATGTGCGTCACGCAGCAGGCGGACTCGGGCGAGCGCAAGACCAACGCGCTGTGCCGCGTCTCCGCCGTGGACGGCGAGAACATGCTGCGCAACATCCTGTCGGACTTCATCGTGCACCAGCCCGAGGACGGCTTCCACATGGTGGACCCCAAGACGGACATTCACGGCATCACGCCGCAGCAGATCGCCAGCTGCCAGATCACCATGGCGCAGGCCCAGAAGAAGATGCTCAAGTACATCAACCGCGACACGATCGTCGTGGGCCACTCGGTGAACGGCGATCTGGCCAGCATGCGCATCAACCACCGGCGCGTGATCGACACGGCGCTCATCTTCCGGCGCAAGGACGGGAGCCCCAACCGCGCCACGCCCGGACTCAAGGACCTCACCAAGTTCCTGCTGGGCTTCGACATGCCCCAGGGACACGACAGTACCGTCGACGCCCAGGCGTCCATGATGGCGGCCAAGTACGCCGCAAGACACGACACGGGCAGGATCATCCCTTCGGCGCTAGAGCTCCACGGACCCCGTGAGGACAGCCGCGCCGAGAGGATAAAGGTGCTGGACGAGTACACAGGCCCAGTGCAGCTCGTTGCCACGGCTTTCAAGGCTGAAGAACCGTCCAAACCGTCTAAGAAGCCCGCACCTGTGAAGATCCCCGTGAACGAAGCGTCCTACATCGATGTGGCCGCTATCAAGGAGAGCGCCAGCACCGAAGCGGGCAAGAAGAAGGGCATGTCGGAGGCGATGATCGCGCGATCCTGCCGCTTGCGCGTGCATCGCATCCCGAAGGGCACTTCAAGCAAGGACATCGAAAACTTCTTCATCAAGAACACCTGTATCGTGCCCGCCGCCGTGGAGAAGATCGCGTGGCTGCCGAACCAGAACCGCGGCTCATGTAACGTTACCTTCTCGACGAATGCCCACGCAGCTTTAGCATTCGAGAGCGCTCCTACGTCGAAGAATACCAAGGTCTCGACGGACTCCATCGGCCGCGCCCAGAAAACGATCACCGTCGTGAGCTACCTGGGAAAGACATACAAGAACGTGGCTCTCGGCGTACTTTAGACTTAGCCTCAAGCAAGCAACGACAACTCACGGCTCGAGCCTCTCTTTGCCGAGGCCCGAGCTAAGCTTATTTACGCTGCTATCTTTGCGTGATAAATAGAGATGCATGTCTTCACGTTTCCGCTGTTGCTGGCTTGCTGCTAATGGGGGAATCTAACGCTTCAGACGCAGAAGCTGCTGTCGCTAGAAGCAGCTTCTTCTTGGTTGCTGCCGCCCGCTTAAAGAACTTGGCGTCCTTCTCGGCCGCATATCGGCGCTGCTCGTCGATGAACTGCTGCTCTTGGTGCAGTTTGAGGATTTCTCTCCGCTCCTTTTCAATCAGCCAGTTCTGAAGCTTTGTTTGCTTCTCGATAGCTTTTCGTGACATCTCCAGCTCCTTCTCGACGGTCATCGCAGGTGCCGCTTGCACGTCGTTTTTCCAGCACTCCCCATTCCCATTGGTGTCGATACTTGATGATCGGCCTCGAACACGGTACGTCATATCCATGGGAGCGACAGGTTTTGTTGCTACTGGCCCGGGTGACGTGAACGAGCCGAAGGATCGAAGCTTCAGCGCTGCAAGTTCCCAAAGTTGTTAGTTAGATTCGTGAAATGTTGCAGAGAAGTTGCTGTTACGTACGAGGTCGAGGCTTCATCATGTTGCCTCCTCCAAACGCCCTCCCACCTGTTGGTAGTGGGGAGCGAGAGGCTGACAACGGTGGATGGGTAGGGCCACCCTGGAATCCTTGAAAGAGCCGCGCATGGATGACTTTGAGCTCTTCCTCTTCGATCTCAAAGCGGAAAAAGCGATCCGAGGCGTCTTTCAGTTGTCGCACTGTGTTCTCTAAATGCTGCACGGCGACTTTGTTAGACCGATAGGTTGCCAACATTCATGAAAAGAAGACACAAAGTACCTGTTTTGCCTGTAGAATCTGCGGGTCGACAGCAGCACTTGAAACCATTGCACTCGCACCAGGAGATTGTTGCAGTCGCAGCTTCTCTAATTCTTTTTGCAGTTTCTCATTTTGGTGTTTGAGCTCGGTATTTTCATGAACCAGTCGAACAACTCTCGCTTTCAGTCCGGCTGACGCCTGGTTACCGTCTTCTTCATGGGTTTCGTTGTTGTTGTCACCCTCGGCGTCACCATCATCTCCATTCGCGCCGTTCGGAAGTCTGAGTAGACGAACAACTTCACGCAACTGCTCGAGTTCCTCCTGAAGCTTTTCAACGTATGCAGGGTCGATCTCACGCTGCTCATTGACGCGCACCATTACCATGACCTTCTTGGCTCGATCCGCGAATTTAAGAGTGGAGATCGATTCTTCAACGCAGTCAATCGATGGCGAGAGCGTAGCGATGATTTTGGTCTTGGTGTTGCCGCCCAGACTGTCTTGGAGCAGCCTTGTCAGCTTCGAGTCACGATACGGCACGTGGGTTGGGCCACCCGTTGACTTGCTCGATAGAGCAGCTATGCAACGCCCAAGTGTATGCAAACTCAGGTTAATATTTGTCATCTCCGAGATGTGGTGGTCTTGCATTTCGGTCCCCATATTCCACTTCTCAGAGCCTGCCAGGTCCACAAGATTGAACTTGGATTTGAGAACTGTGCCATCCTTCCGCCTTTGCTCCAGCAGCAGCTGGAAGACGCTGTGACTGCGACTACTCACTTGGTTCATGTGAGTAGATCTCACAGCTCGATTCTGTTCGCCACACTGCAGCAACTGCAGGCAGTCGCTTACGCTCCTCACCGCGTACTCTGACAATCCTTCGACGAAGATGTCGTTCTTCCGGTCTTCGTGGATCTCTAGTGGCGCGTTCATCTGCGTATCTCGCAGCAGGTCGAAAATCTGCTCGTTGTAAATCTGGACGAAGGAGCAGAACACTGTTGCTTGGGCGTCTGCCTCCATCTGCACCGTGGCAGCAAAAATCTCCTTGATAGCACGCGGAATAATACCCGCCTGGCTGTTCTGGAGTCCTGGGCGGTATCGTGAGAGATCGGTCTCGGCACCGAACATTGTAAACGACTTGCCACTTCCTGTCTGGCCGTACGCGAAGAGTGTAGAGTTGAATCCCTGGAGGAAAGACTGGGTGCACTCGCGTACGCGGTCGTACACTTGCTCCTGCGAGAAGGTGTGGTCGAAGACTGCATCGTATGTGCACTTGATCGTGGATTCGGACGTACGCACTTCAATACTCTGTCAGTAAAAAAAAAACTCACATTGTTAGTCGTTCTAGACCGGATCGATACTTTACATGAAGTATAGGACAAACCTGGTGGTCGGTCGCGCGGATGGAGTGCGTCCCAGCACACCGCTCTTGCGAATTCTCGCGCTCAATCAGCGGACGAATACGGATGAACACCTGGATGTTCTCCGACGTCCCGCCTCGTCGAGCTGCAGGAGGCGCAGTAACCTCAGGCTTGGACTCGGGTGACGTTGTCTCCGGCATCGGATTCTTCTCTACCGCTGCAGTCACCACTTTAAGTTCTGCCCCCGCTTTCGGTCCTACAGGCATGACACGCTTCTTGGAAGCTGATCGGCCTAGTGTAGCCGATCCTCCTCTTGCAGGCACGGGCACGGACTCGCCGCTGATGAGTTGACAGAAGTGCGGCACGCGCGGGTCGGACCACGACTGGCCGCAGCGGCACGAGGTCGGCAGAAGCGTCTGAATGGTTCCTGCGTCTCAATCCTTCCCGCCCACGCTAGCGATGCAATGAAATAAAGGGCAAGGTCTGCTAATTATACTCGACGGGCCAGCCATCAACAGCTCGCACACATATATTGATAAAAGTGTAGCTCTGGTTGAAGCTTGTTTTGGGTTAGTTGCCTTTATGTAGTCCACACTGTCTCGTATTTTGGGTCTCCTCGATCCCGCCATGGCTTGACTGGTCCACACCTGAAGTGACCTTGGGACGGACCATGGACGCCGAGGGCTTCTCCCTGGACGCCGCGCTGTCGCTCGTGCGGTGGCAGCGCTCGCGCCGCGGCTACGACGGCGACGCGGAGCTGCTGCGCGCCGGCCTGGCGCTGCTGGCGCCGCCACCGCCGGGCGCGCAGTCGGCGCTGCAGCGCGCCGAGCGCGCCTTCAACCTGCCGTGGCAGCGCATCGCGGCCGAGGTGCTGCAGTTCGCCGTGTTCGTCGTGACGAAGGCCAAGCGCGACGCGGAGCTGCGCCCGGAGCAGCCGCGCCAGGCGCTGCGCCTGCTGCAGCTGGCGCTCAACGCGCTGGCCGTGGAGGGCGACGCGCAGCTCACGACGCTGCCGCTGAGCTCGTGCAACCTGCTGCTGGGCGCGCTGGTCGAGGCGCTGGAGACGCGCCAGCAGGACGACGCGCTGCAGACGCTGCGCGACGTCAAGGCCGTCTTCCTGTACCTGTTTGGGCTGCCCAGTGAGCGCGCCGCGGCCGCGACGCCCAGCTTCCAGATGTACCGCCCGCCCACGAACGTGTACGCGGACTTCTTGAAGCGCGCGCTGACGGCGGCCTTCCGCGCGCTGCAGCAGCTGCAGGAGAGGGATGTGGACGAAGAGGAGGAGGAGATTAAGCAGCAGCAGGAGCTGTACGTGGACGTGGTGCACGCGGCGCTGTCCGTGTTCCAGGAGCTGCAGAAGACGCAGACGAACAAGAAGAAAGTCTTCCTGGCCATTGCCAAGACGTCATTGAGGGACATTGTGGCCTATCGCCACGCGCTCGTGAAGCTGCAGACACAGGGGGTTCCGGGCGTGGAAGCGGCCACGCAGCTACTGGATCGCGTCGTGGAGGACGCGCTCTTTGATGCCGAGCACATCCGCCAGTATGATGGCGCCATGGTGCACGCGGCGATGTGGAAGAAGGACGGTGATGACGCTAATGCAGTTCAGGAGGAGGAGGACGACAAGAAGTCCAAGAAGCGACGCAAGGCTGGAGGAGCCAAGGCCGCGTCGGGCCTCGTATCCTACCAGAAGAACCTGTTCGACGAGCTGCAGAGTTTGCTGTCGGACAAGGAGGTGGACGCAGATCTTAAGGCGTCGGTCGGTGGCTTCTTTGAGGTTCTGGTGCGAGGCTTCGCAGTGCGCATCCGCGCTGCTGCGAACACCAAGATCGAGGATACCAAGACGGACCTGAAGACGAGCAGGAAGCGCGCAGCTATCGTGATTGCGACGACGTCCACGACGTACTCGCCGTTCAAGTTCTGGTCCGAGCTGTGCGCCGTGGCCTTCTCAGCTTTCCAGCAGGAGGCGGACAAGAACGATTTCCTGCCAGTGCTGGTGACGCTGTACAACGCGCTGTTCCGAGCTCTGTGTGAGTGCGATGTGTACCGTGTGACGGAGGATACCGAGGATCGTGGGCAGTTTTTGACTATGGAGAAGGTTCTGTCGGCTTTTCTCGAGGTGCTTGACGTCGAGCATGGTGATGAGGTATCTAGCGACGCTGATCGAGCATCGGAGGAGTGTGAGGTGGTGACCAGCGCTGTGCGATGCTCTCCTAATCTTGTTAACTGCTGTATTGTACCCATTCTCGAGCTGCTGGGACTCCAGGCTGTTCGAAACTACCCAATGAAGGGTGAGGACGGGAGCAAGGGTGGTGCTCTTGCAGCTGCAAGTTCTGCAGTTGTGGAGCTTATTCATGCGTACGATTCTATGCGTTTGTTGGACGCTTTCCTGAAGGCTTCATTTACGATTGAGCGAGCTCATGAAGGACTGTACAAGTTGTTTGCGCTGCCTTCGTGCGAGACCACTCTACGTAAGGCGTTTATGGCTCTGCCTCCCGGTCAAATGGATGTCTTGTGGAAACTTCTTGTGGAGCAGGTCGCCTCCTTCTCTTCAAGCGAGGATACTGTCGACAATGCGCGTGGAGTGGCAGTTGCGCGCTTGCTGTTCCAGACTTTCGTCCAGGAAATTCACGTGGTACCTCAGAACCGCTCGAAGGTTTTGGGGCTCGTATCTTACACGCACGAGAAGCTACTGTCGTCGTTTGCAGATGAACTGGACCAAGTCACTGGCTCATTCACGTCCTACCAGCGCGAGCTGTTCTGCATTTTTGGAGAGTTGCTGATGTTTGATTCAGTGTTGAGCTCCACCATTCGGGAGCAAACGTTTGATCAGTTGTTTAAGAAGCTCGAAGGGGATCGATTCGGTACTGTGATGAAGCAGTTATTAGCAACTTCCAGCCCGAAGAAGAAAAAGAAGAACGGCAAGGCCAAGTCTACCGATAGCGTTGCGAACAATTTGAGCACGAGCCATGGTCTGGGCGCTGCTGGAATCGTTAAACTTTGCGTGTACTGGCTGCGTAACATGGGGGCTTCGAGCCCCGAGGCAGATGACGCTATCAAGGTTTCTCGCGAAGGAAGGGAACAGGCGACTCGTTTGGTTATCGAGTACGTGATCAACTGGAAATGCTGGGAGGCTGTTAGCTTCCACCTTCCCGAACTGATGGCAAACGCAAGTGACGAGGAGTGCGACCGCTTCCTCCGCGAGATTCTGAGCGCTTTCCTGTGTGAAACCGTTTCTGGGGAGCTGGATGGTTCGGCTAGGAGAATTATTTGCGATGCAGAATTTTATGAGATTCCAAGTCTTCGCAAGGTTGCGCCCACCTCGTTCAATACCCTGGGACAACAGTTTGTTGATGAAGCACAGCGTGACTCGCTGACGAACCCGACGACGCCCATGCAGTTCTTCAGCTTTTTGTCTGAGATTCCTCGCAGTTATCTCAAACCGGAAGAGAGCGGAGACTTGCTGTCCACGGCGTTGTCTCTGTATAAGGCAATCACTGAGAGTAAGACAGAAATTCGCCGGACTGTGTTGGCCTGGATTCAACAACATTTCAAGGCCATCGGTGTTGAAGTCAACAAGTCGGGCGATGCTCGGTTGAAGGAGCAGATGCTCAATGGAGCGCGCTTTATCACATCTCAAATTGCGGTTGACAACGCTCTCAGCGTCTCACTGGTGTCTGAAGTGCTGGGCTACTATTTGGAAATTGGTGACGGCGCGTTTGCCGGCGAATTACTCAGCAGCGTTCTCGGCACTAAGAGTGCAAAGAAAAACTCGTCGTCCAAAAAGCTTCAGCGGGCTGTGATTGTGGTGGAAGCTTTGGCTATGTGTCGTGGTGCTTCATCTGAAGTCTCGAAGGAGGAGAAGGAATTCGTTGAGAGTGTTGTGGATGTTACCACGCGTGACAACGTCTGCGAGAATTCGGATGGACCGTTGCCGTTTGAAGTGCTTACTGCTCTCCTCAAGTACCAGTCTATTCTGCAGAAGCAGGCGTACCAGCAGAAGAAGACCATCACTGAGGGTCGCGTGCTGGAATTGCTCGTGAAGCACGTTGGAGCTGCTTTGGCGAAGTCTATGAAACTGGTTTCTGCTACCAGCGAGTCCACTAATGATTCCAAGCTGCAGGACGCTGCCTGGTCCTTCTACGCGAATTTCTGTTTGGAGTACGCTTCTTTCCGTTCGTTTGTGAATCCTCTGGAGACGTTTGGATGCTTGCTGGCTGTGGCAATTTCGCTTGTTTCGCGCGACCAAAGCAAGGCGGAGCAGGCCTTACAAGCAGTGATCGGCAACGCAAACAAGGACGAGTTCCGTCTTCTGCTTACAACGATTGTGCAGGAGCTTGTAGCAAATGAATGCCAACGAAAGCAGGGCGCGCTGCGTGCTCTGTGCTTGCTGTTGGGCGGAGACCGTAAGCTCAACGCAGCTCGTCGGCAACTTCTAAATGAACGCAAGGAGTCGATCGTCGAAGCGCTGCTCCAGAACTTCGCTGTTCAATCTCCGCAGGTCGGGGTGGTGTCATCGGATTCCAACGACGACGCTGTTGCCTTGCGCGTATGGAACTTGAAGGCATTCACGTTGGTGTTCTGCAAGGCCGAGCTTTTCACGTGGAAAACTCACGAGCTCCAGCACGTTTTTACGGGTTTCCAACCGATCGTCGCTGCGGTATCGTGCTGGCAGGCTGGCACGAACCCGTTCAACGCCCAAGACCTGCACGAAGTGTGGACTCTTTCGTACACGCTGCTGTTGCGTATCGTGCGGAATCACTTCGCGTCGCTGGTGAACGGAATCCCGCATCTCGTCCAAGCAGCCAACGCGCTTCTGCAGCTTCTGGTGCTGACCTCTGCTAGCTCCGAGTACTCGCAGTACTGCTCCGAGTGGAGCTCTAACCTGGCGCGTCTGTACGGGTACATGAAGGAGCACGATGTCCAGCTCCGCAAGCACGTCGTGTACATGCTGATGGCATTCCTCGTCGGTGTCACGCGCGACAAGTTGGCGGTTCGTTTCCAGCAAAAGCTGCGGCCCGGTGTGTTCGCGCTGCTGGACGTGTGCTCGCCTTATGAGAAGGAACAACTCTTCGGAGCGCTGGACTCAACCGGCAAATCGCTGCTTAAGACTTTAGACACGAACTACAAGCTCACGCATCGCTACGTGGGCAAGGTCTAGACTACCTGACTGGTAAGCGCGTAGTAGCTGGGGAGATATTTGTAAGACTAAACGATGCTGCTTTCTTTGACTGAGCTACACCAGGTCCCAGCGACTTTCCCCCGTTTCTTGATTGTAGTAGTACGTGCTGCCGCTGGCTGGGTCGACGCAGGGAATCCACGGCGACTCGGACGGCGTATGCCTTCTTGGGTCTGCGAATTGCGTGATTGACGGGGAGTTTCTGCGAGACATTGGGTCCATGGTCATGCTGGAGTTGTTGGCAGCGTTGACACGGCGGCGTAAGCCGTGTAAGGAGACTGTGGAGGTGGATGAAGCCGTCGACGGGCGATCGCTGTAGTAGTCGCGTGCAGACAGTCGATCCATGGTGTCTTCGTAGTCGCTCCAGGCAGACTCGCTGGTATTGCTGCCAGCCCGATACAACATCGCGCGTGACCTGGCTATGGGGGACGTCGATAGCGTGGATCCGATTGAAGATGTAGGTGATGCTGGAGGACTAGAAGTATACCCAGAGTGCACCGACCGTCGAGGACTTCCAGCTCGACCTCCAGCTGCAGCAGCCGCCGCTGCCACCGTTTTGAACACTGGCTGCAACACCTCGTCGTCGCTCTCGCTGTCGCTGCTGATTAGCGAAGACACGTCGCCGTCGTTATTGTTCGAGTGTTCCGTTCGATCTGGGGATCCGGGGCTCTGCAGTTGAAGCTCGCGGCGCTGGCCACCACGAGCTGCCATGGCGTCTGCCAGCGCTGTTGCTGCAGATGAAGTCGTGGGTTTTCGAGTTTGGTTGGCCTTCTTCTCTAGAGACGCGTACATCGGCGGGAGCTGCTAGTGAACACCACGCCGAAATAAGGTGAGCCAGCGATGACAAGCGATAGAGGACTGGGCATTGAACGAACCTTCTTGGGTGCTTGTGGGGGCCGCGTGAGGTCTTCGACTGTCGTTGGGGGTACACGATCAAGCAAGAACTCGGCCCTGGGTGAGGTTGCTGGTGTCTTGTCCGCCTGTGGAGACAAACGGAGATTATTATCCAGCCACCTACACTGCAAACAGATCAAGGGGTTACGTACGTGTTGCAGGAACAGCTTGAGTGTCACGAAGAGCAGACTGCCGATGTGTGCTATGGCCAAGAAGAATGGAGCTCGTAGCATTGTCCAATGCACAGTGCCTCCTTCCGGGTTGATGGCCGACTCGCGCAGTCGGGCATTGAGTCTCGCCCCCATCGCCCCCGACAGCGCGACGAAGCTGGTGGTGTACAACGACATGTTGGCGCGTATTCTCGCAGCGAAGCAGTGGCCGTGCGTCACACTCGCAGCCCCCACGAGACAGCAGCACTGGCACGAACAGAGCGACAGCTGCACCAGCGCAGCGAACGACACTCCCAGAGCCGCCATAATGGGCAGGTACACGTACGACGTCGTGAGGGAACTCGACAGGTAGGAGCCGTAGAGCGCGAGCGTGAGCTGTTCGTCGGTCAAATGGTGGTCCACGATGCCCCCGATGATGAAGAAGGTGCTGAAGGCGCAGAGGATGAAGGCCAACTGGTACACGGCGCAGATCTGCCGTCGAGTGAGCTCAAGCAGCAGCGCGAAGCCCAAAGCTGCGAGTACCAGCACCGCTCCCAGCAGGTCATCGATGATGTGCACTCGCCGATGGCCCTCGGGCGAGTCGAACGCGCTCATGCCAGTTGATCGATCACGTTAAAGCGCCTTTTCTATTGGTTCCAGCGTTCGACTTGCTCAACTTGGTTGTCTAAGCATCTACGTTGCTAGACCCGTGACCTCCTTCCTCCTGCACTCGTCCAGCGTGGTGGCACATCTATTAAAATAGTATGAAGGGCGATAAGATCGAGCCGCCCAGCATCGAGGATGTGAATATTGAGCGGAGTTTGACCAAAGATAGCCACGGCCGTCAGCATTCTGTCGTGGATGACGAAGAGAATGAACGCAACAAGGTGTTCGATCGATCGAGCAATGGGAATTGATGTCCGAGTTGAGGTGCAAAGTTGAAGTGGACAATGGCGTCGAAAGGTCGATGTGCGACCCTCGGTCGATAGCGGATTCATTGGAATCCAGATCCAAATCTTGAGCTAGCGAGTCTGCAATGAAGGTGAAAACGCTGGTGGCCGCGCTGTTAGCGGCGCTAACGGCGCTGGGTGACGAAGTCACGGCTGTGGCGGGGAGCGATTTGGTCACCCCGATCATCTGCGCCAGCTCCGCGGCGACGGAATTCCTCGGATTTCAGTGCGCTTCAAGCTCAAGGTCAAGCACCAGCTCGAGTTCTAACAAGACCTCGACGACGACTTCGGCAACTGTATCGCGCACTGCGACGTATGACCTGCACGCGTTGGCTATTGGCGACTGGGGAGTCGACCTCGGTCTCGGATCGTGCTGCAACGTCTACCGCAAGACCGGAACGGGTAACAACGAGTACTACAAGGATCAGCAGGCGCAGGCGAACGTGGCCTATCTACTGTCGCTTTCGGCCAAGAAACTGCAGCCGAAAGCAATCCTCAGCCACGGGTACAGACATCGATCGACATTGTGTATGAGTTCTTGTGTGTCGAATACTGACATTTTCTTTTTGTTGTTGTTGCAGCGACAACTTTTACTGGAATGGTTTGGGATCCGACGACGTGAACTACCGCTTCCTAAACTCCTTTGAGGCCATGTACTCGGACCCCGCGCTGCTGGACATTAAATGGCTCAACGTTGCTGGCAACCACGACCTGGGCGGGTCCATGTTCATCTGCGGCAAGCGCGACAACGAGTTCGTCGAGTGCTCGGGGACCACCGACATGCTCAAACAGCTGGACGAGAAGTTCACGAGGCAGAGCAAGTACGTGAGCCCCAACAGCGACCGCTGGCAGATGCCCGATCGCTACTACGTGGAGCGGTTGGAAGACCCCGACTCGGGGGTGACGGTCGACGTCTTCAACATCGACACGAACGCTGCTGCGGTCCACGGCGGACAGCAGATCTGCTGCCAGTGCTACGGCTACAAGATGAAGTACGGCTACTCCGGGAGCTGCTCGGACGTGGCGCGTGGCGACAAGCTGTGTGCTGGAGCGGATACGGAAATGTTTGATGCGTGTATGGCGCAGATCGAGGCGTGGCAAGCCGACTCACTGAAGCAATTGGCGAGAGATGCTGCTGCCTCTACTGCGACCTGGAAGATGGTGAATACTCACTACTCACCGCACTTCCACATGACCCCGACTGTGATGGAGGAGATAAATGATATTCTGGAGAAGGGGGGCATCCACTTGTTCATCAACGGCCACACCCACGCCGAAAGCCACGAGTTTGGGTCGTTCAACACTCACTTCGTGACGAACGGCGCTGGAGGCGGTATCCAGAGCGAAAGCATTGGCGAGCCCCCTCCGTACGCTTCGGATATCAAACCAATCTGGCGTGGACACAATGCGCCGTACGGGATTTTCGAGCTTTCGTTCGCGGCGGACCAGATGAAGATCCAATTTGTGACTTTTGACGACAACTGGGTCTTTGCATCTAACAAAGCCGACACGGTCAAGGGTGGGTCGAAGCTCGATCACTGCTGGCTCATTCCCAAGGACGGATCGCTGGGCCAGAAGTGCTAAGGATGTAGGGACTCGCAAGAGTTTGAACCTTATCGAATACATGATGTATTTTTTTGTTGGTAAGTACAAATCTGTACTAGTACAAAATCTAGGTACTCAAAATTAGGTTTTCGTGTACATATACATTTTTGTGACAACTAAAATTTGCATTTTATTCCTATTCAGAGTACTTTCCGCGAGCTAAGGATGGAATTCCAGGAGTGCTTCTCGCTGCTGGCTACGCGACCTGCGCACGCCCACGAGCACTGTGAGGATGAGCAGCACGCTGAGCACGAGCCACACGACGTGAGTGTCTCCGAGGAGGATGGAAAACCCGACTCAGAGGAGGCCAAGGAGCCGGAGGACCTGGCGCTGCTGAGTGCCCGAGAGCTGGTGCAGACCTTCCACCGCCTGCAGGAGACGCGCGTCCAGATCTACACCGAGTTCCGACAGTGCGTTGCTGTCGATAGAATTATATTCTAACTAAGAGGGAAACTTACTGTAAACTAAACATGGGCAAAATGCAGGGGGTTCCAAGTGCACCAGAAGACGGAGCAGTTCACGAGCTTCTGTGAGTACAACAAGAGCTCCTGTTTTTTTATTTTTTTTCAAGTAATGATGCAAGTTTAGAACTGCATCTAACTTTTTTTTAATGATGTAGGTTCTGGAATCACCGAGCGCTTCTCGGCTGTGAGTGAGAAGATCAACCGCGTGGAGAAGTTGCTGCGTGACGAGAAGCAGCAAGTGGCGATCGCGCAGCTTCTGCGCAAGGTGCAGCTGGAAGAGAAGGAGAAACTGCTACTGGTATATGAACTTTCATTAGTTAGAACTAGAGGTATTCTCGTTAACGCACCTGACCTGTTGTTGGGACTGTTGTGATTTTAGACGTCGGCGGTGCTGATTGAGAAGATGCGTCTGAGCGACGCGACCAAGCAGCCAGAACCCGACGAGTCCACGATTGCGTTCTTGGAGCGATCGGTACAGACGCTGACGGCCAAACACACCGACTGTGTGGTCCGTATCAACGAGATTCTGGAGGATCTGCGTGCTGAGGGCGCTGACCTCGAGGACGTCTAAACGACCAACAATTTGCAGAGTTTTTGAAATGGAGTGGGTTGTTCAGTGTTTAGTGCTGCAAAGGTCTGCTTCTTGTGGCTAAATTGTGTGCTTTCGAGGTCGCGTGATGGTGCTGAGTCGTCCGCGCAGCTCTGCCTCGTTCTGCTGCAGCGCTCGGTACGCTTCCTGTTCGTCGACGTATTCAGGAGGAGGCTCGCGGATGAGACAGCGCTCTTCACTTTCGTAGGCGGCGAACGCGGCTGGATCTTGTCGGCGCATGAACTCTAGGCGCGTCTTCTTGGCGTCGAGGTGAAGTTGCATCGTGGAGTTCTGACGGCGGTTGGCGCGGTGGAACTCTTCCGCTTGCGCTTCCTGGTGTTTCTGGCGCAGAATCTGCTCGAAGAAGGCGTCTTCCTGCTCGGTGTTTTGCTGCCGCGAGCGCGTGAACACTTCTTGCTGGGCGAGCTTGGTACACACGGAGATGTTGTAGGCGTGCTCGATGTTCTGGCGGATGTAGAGCGCGTCCGCGTAGATCGGGCGCACACCTTCAGCATGCAGCGCGCGCTCGACGTTTTGCCACATCTCGCCGAGCTTGAAGGTCGGGTACTCCTTGGCAATCTCCAGCATGACCTGGTCTTGCGGCGTGAGGCTTTCAGTCTCGCAGGCGAACGACACATTGGCAAGGACGGAGTAGATTTTGGCCTTGAGGTTCACTTCTGGATGGAGCTGATGGTTCTCCAACTGCAGGATGGAACGCGTCGCCTGCTTCTCCGACGCCAGTCCCTGTCCAGCCTTCAGAGCGTCTTTCAGTCGTGCGAACGCTGGTGATTCAGGTCTGGTAGGAGGCGACGGTGATGCCTCTGGCGTGACGATGAAGGGGCTCGTGCAGGTCGTGACAGACTGGAAGGCGCTGTGCCGCACATTGGTCGATGCCACCAGGCCGTTAGTCGACTGTGCAGATGAATTGGCCTTGTTATCGTCAACCTCCTGGTTAGCGCGCTTCTCAGCAGCCTCTTCGTCCGCGTAGATGCGGAGCAGCACTTCGTTCGCGCTGGCATTGTTGTTCTCTCCAGGCTGATCACAGCGCCACATTTGGTAGGACGGGATCGCTGCAGGATTCACGCATATTTCAGCTAGTGCTGCAAGCGTCTGGTGCTTCAACGCTTTAGGTGCTGAGCCCAGGATCGAAAGCAGTTTCGGTACGCCATCTTCGTTGATAAAGGCCGTCTCACTTTCCAGGTCTCCAATGACACACGAACGGACAGCGTCGATGATACCGACGAGGATGTTTTCCTCCAGGACCGAGTGAGACGGATCGAATTCGAGGTGCTGGACGAGTGCATGGACGCCATTGGCAAGACGGAAGCGCTTGCGATTCGATCCGTCATCGTTGCGGCACATACTGGCGCACGACAAGATGGCATTCCGACGAATTGCAAACGTGTGACGCGATGGGGGAGCCTCGAATACGTCCATCGCAGTCTCGATAGCACCGAGGTTACCCAATTCAGCTTGGAAGAACGGTTGTAGTGGGGCAATCTGGAGCATCAAAAGCCAGGCGGAGGCTAGTACGTCCTCACTTCCGATGTTGAGCTGGAGAAACTCCAGCAGCTTGACGTGGCCATTGATCTCGTAGAAGTGATCGACCACGAAAGGCGCCACGTGGTTGAGCACACTGAGCGCCGTCCATTGCAGTAGTTGCAGTTGCGGAGTGGAATACTTGTGAGCCGACGCGCGTGATGGCGCATTCTGATCTTGCTGCGGGTTGACACCGCCGTTATTGGCAGTCGCGTACGAGAGCCACACCTCCATGAATCTGAACTGCACCAGCTCGCTGAGATCCGCTTGATGGTCGCAGGAGATCTCCGCAAGCAAGAACCACAGCATCTGCTTGAACTCGAAGTCTTCGTCGCTGTTCGTAGCGTAATACTGGTTGCTGGCCGTGATAGCTGAAGCTGTTCCGGACGATTTATCCTGCTGCGTACGCCCCGGAGAGAGTCCTGAGGCCTTGGCATGAGAGAGCTCCGCTGACGTGGCATACGAGAACAGACACGCGGTCAAGCCTGTCGAGGAGAAGAAGTCCAAGGAACGTCGTCGTTTGGCCAGTAACTGCAAGATCATCAGGCACTCGTTACGCATCTCCTTGTCTTGCTGCCGATACCCGTGAGCGAGGAGAAGTTCCAACACATGCAGAAGCGCTTGGAATGTGAACTCGTTGCCCAGGAAGAAGGTGGCATTTCTCAGTCGGAAAACCTCCAGCAACTCCTTCCTCGACGCACACTTCGTGACGGAAGATATTTTCTCGTGACTGAGCTCCAATACGTTCCACAAGATCTCGAGACACAGCGGCAAGAGCTCGTCCTGCGGGTTCGTGATGTTGTCGAGGATAAAGACGACGTAGTGGAGCGCGCCACTCACGACGAGCACCTCTGCGCAACGCTGGTATCCCGACAGCTCGTATTGTAAATCGATGAGCGGGAATAGCAACACCGACAGCCTCATCTGAATCGGTAGAGCAGTCCCAATCACTTGTACCAGCTCCTCCTCCACGCTGCGTCCAGTCTCGTTTGGTTGTTGGTCTTCTTGATCAAGCATGGAGGCGGACCCAGGTCTGCTGGAAGCGTCTTCGGGGGTATCATCTCGGTTCTGCTGACTGGAGGAATCCATGCTAGCGTTCCCCATGCTATTGGACCCTCGGTGAACTGCGCTTGGGGCTGAGGCTGGCTTGGAAGATCGAGCTGATACTTGACCGTTGGAGATCTCCTCGTTCACACCTTCGTTCGGCTCAAGACTGGCATCTCCATCACGTTTGTGGCCGTACGGAGGAGCTGATGCAGGCTTTTTCGCGTGATGCGGAACGTCAATATCTTGTGGAGTTACTTCAACACCCGTGCCTTCGACTTGTACAGCCTCATTCGTTGCCAGTTCCCCCTCCTCTTCTTGATTTGGCGTCGCAGCTTGCTCCTCTGTATTTTCAAGTTCTTCTGCCGCGTCCGGCTCATTCTCTGTTGGCTGCATCTCTTGCTCTTCATCGTCAGGAAACAGATCATGCATGACCGCCACGATCGCGTCCACTGTCCCTGTCTCCTCCATGAGGTTCTGGCTAAAGATCCGAGGCGTCACTCGCAAGTCATCCGATTTCCCTTCGGCATTATTGTTCCTTGTTTTCGGCGCAACTCGCGGCAAACCTGGTTTCATTCAGCAAAACCAAATCCAACTAAGTACCCACTATCAAAGCCAGCCACCGATTTGAGAGCCATGGTCTTACATGCTCCAGTTGCAAACACCCGCAACGCCTCAGCAGCCGCAACTTGGACCTCGATGTCGTGAAAGGACAGGAGCTCTCCGAGTGTAGGGAGGATCTCGTGGAGTAAACTGGGGTTCGTGATCTCCTCGTTCGACTTTTGCCGAATGAAAGGCTGCCGACAGTGAAGCATATCAGCACGGCACCACTAGCTCCTATTTAGTGCAGAAGTATCTTACCTTGCAGCATCTCATGACCGCCAGCACAAGTTGCTCGGCGAACTGTGGAACTCCGTCCAGCACTTTGTTGGCCAGCAACTTGAGCATTTCACTCACAAGCGGCAACTCCGCCACCTTCCACCTGATCCAACAAAGCCACAGCGTCAACGTGTTACACCACATTGGTTCAGCCAGCACTAAGCGTCGTCCTGCGCACCCGAGCTCGTTCTCGTAGAGGATGTTTTTCGTGAGAGCCAAGTGCCGTGCATGGTTACTTTGTGTCTGCGGGTCTGCTGCTGAGGCGAAGAGCTTCTGGAAGCTCTCCCATGATGAATCCCCCGAGGACGTCGCTGTGCGCTGCGATGCAGACGCCGGGGTCAAGTAGCGACGCGACATCAATTGGGATATTCGGGATATGCGTCGCTTCAAGATCCACAAAAATTAGTGACCCGGTTCCTGAAATGTCTGCTTCAAAAAGGTAAAATAAAGCGAAATGGCATACACCTACTGTAGTAGACAACATTCAAGCGAACAAGATGCCGCTCTTTCTGGAGTTGCCGCCCAAGCGCGCTCCAGAGACCCCGGGGGAGTACCGCCTCCGGCTTCTGGCCAAACATTTGACCACTGTAGAGCAATTCCGAGAAGAGCTGCTCGACCGTCGAAACAATCCTGCGCCCAATACGCTACCCAGGGAAATCCCAGAGCCTTTGTATCCTGGAGAAAAATTGCAGAGCTACACACAGAAGTTTGAGCAGTGGCTCGCACAGCGGGGGCGGCGTTTGTCTGCGATGGACGGAGATCCAAGCCAAGAACGGGGCTTCTGGTTCTCATTTGCCTACTTAAGAGTGGGAGAATGTGGAGCGCAGCCGATGGTGTACGACAGGAAGAGGCAAAGTCCAAGTGAAAGTACGTTCCAAGAGAGCAAACGACCGCGGCGTGACGTGTCCGGTGATGGCGTGGCAATTCCACGAACTCGAGATGAATTGTTGGCGCGACGCGTTCTCACTCCAGAGGAATATCTACACGAAGTGATGGATCGTGGTCGGACCCGCACAGCCACGAGCCGCAGCAGAAGCTACGGGAAATTCCTGTGCTACTATGTCCAGGTGAAACGATGCATACCGATGAAGAAGAATTTCGTGTTTGGCTTTCCCAGCGTCGCGAAACGATGGCGTCACTTCGCGCGCACCCGAGTACAGAACGCGCTTATCGATTTCAGTTCGCTTTGAGCAAAGCGACAAGGAACTCGGGTACGGGGAAGACCAGAGCTGGAGGTATTGCTGATGCCAAGGATGAAAATGGTAGACAGACTGCCGAGCCCAAGACTTTGGATGAAGCATCTCCATTCCCACCTAGCTATACTGTCGGAGTCAAAAGCAGCTTTCTTTCTCAGAGGGGAGGTACTGCAATGCTTCCAGACGATGAAGGGGAGCACCGTGGCACTGACACAACAGTTAGTACTTCAGCGTCCCCGACGGAGTGCGAAGCCGAATTACGGGAAATGGTGGTAGAAAGTGGTGAGCAAGTATCGAGAGCTACTTCATCACCAGAAACCCTTCCGAGCTGGGCAGCATCACTTATCGATGAAACTTGAAGCCCACGAGAAGCTCAAGTGTACCGCAACGCTGCTCCCACTTCAAACGCCGTGAAGCGTGGGTTATCGCATGATGATAAGAAAGATCGTCCTTTGGAGTTAAGTGCGAAGGCTAGCGATGATGCGAAGGTACTTCCGATTTCGTTGGGGCCGATTGACACGGAGGTGGATCCGTTCGGGAGGAAGCGGAGCTATGCGTTTACTCCAAGCTACCTGGATTATCTACCTGAGAGCAAGCGACCGCGGCATGATGTCAACGGTGAAGTCGTGGCTATCCAACAAGCGAGCGTTGTGAGGCGAGAAACTCCAACCAGCAAGTCGTTAGGTCCCTTCAAGAGCATGGAGACACTAGCTGTTGAGGTGAACACGGGCTCAACGACCAAGACGAGTGAACTACGTGCTACTACGTATTCTGGGGGAGACGTGGCACGAAACTTTCTGTCGTCGCTGTCTAGCCCTGAACTGATTCAATCTACAGCAGTTCCAAGAGTTAGGCGTGAACAGCGTGTTTTCACTCCAAGTGGAGGCCAACATAATGCTCTGAACGGTAACCAGAGTAGCAAGACGCGTGGATCCCAGCAGCAGTTGAAGGAAATACCAGTGCCGCTTCATCCTGGGAAGATATCGGCCGCTGCCTCCGAACAGAAATATCGTGGCTGTCGATCCAAGCCCAATGAATCCATGACGCCACCGCGCCCTCATCTTACTAAACAGCATGGGTTCCGTGGTCAAGACTGTCAGGAAAAGGCTACGTTAAGCTGGGGTAATGTCGAATTGAGGTCAACGCTAGTGAATAGCGATCCCCTGCCTCGTGGAAGTCATACTCAAGCTACAGAACCGAAAGGATCATCGCCAGTACCCCCACCTTTGGCTAGCACAAGAAGGGGCACCGTTGCAGTCGGAGCGCGTCAGCTATCACAGAGTGGAGATCAAATGAAGCGTGCGCGAGACGCTGAAAGACAATCTAAGCAAGCTGAAACTGGCACCTGTACGCCACTGAGCGAGACGAAGTGCTCGACGAAGATACGACCAAGCGCGAAAAACTCAATACGAGCATTCCAGTCTGCAGCAGTACAAACAGAGGATTTTCCTGCGTCTGGGGGTCAGACTACACCTCTATCGAGAGCTGCGATGGACCATTATCCAACACCTACCAAGGCTGACACACCGCCGCAGCCCATAACAGACAATGGCGAGGGAACTGCGAAAGCTGCACCCTCACCGGAAGCTATTCCAAGCTGGGCAGTATCGCTTATCGATCGTGTACAGGAACTTGAAACTCAAGTGACGAAGCTCCAAAGAGAAGTTGAACTTTGCCGCAGCGCTGCTTGTACTCCACGCGGTGTGAATCGTGAGTTGTCGCGCGATGGGAAAGGAAATCGCCCATTGGATTCGTGTCCGACGGCTGGCGATGATGTGGATTCACCGTCACCATTAGCAGTGCCGTCTCGAATTCTTGATTCTGCGCCCACTGCTCCATCCGAAAGTGACGACATCACACTGATCAATGGCGAAAGCCGGAGCAAGTTCAAGTCTGAAACGAAATCTTCGCGTCCTACTGCCCCTGATTCTGGTTTTGAGAAGCGGCAGCTGATCGAAGACTACATCCACTTGAACGACTTGATCGTGACAAATGAGACGGCAATCAACGATGCTCGTGAATACGTGAAGATGATCAAGGAGGTTGACGAAATGCAGACCGCGGAAAACCAAAGGCAGATCATGGAGCTTGTCGTCGAGATCAACAAGAAAAAGGAGCAACGTTCCGCTGCGTTGGCTGCCTTGATTACCCGCAGCTGGACTGGTGAAGAGGAATCACAGATGTTACTCTTGGTAATAGATTCAGCAGCACTAGGATCAAAGAGCAGAGTGACACACCAAGAATTGACGGCAGTATTAACGAAGATGATGAAGAAGAGCAAGGAGATGGACGACTTGGAGAAGCAGTTGCGTGACCAAGCTCAGCTGGTGAAGACTCTACCTCCTTCTGTGACGGAGGCTGGCAAAGCTCTACGAAGCAAGAAGATCCGAGAACTGTCATGCAGACTGTCCGAGGAGGAAAACGCGAAAGAAGAACTTGAGAACGACTGCCAACAAATGTTGAGGTGCTTCTTGCAGAACGATGCGGACGTCCGAGCGCTAGTGAAAAGACCAATGGTGTGAAGCACGAGAAATCAGTGGTCTTCTCTCTTTTTTCCTCGTTTTTCGAAGCAGTAAAGAAAAATGCATTGTTGTTGTTGAAGTGAATCAAAACTCGAGTGTTGCACGAATGTCGTCAGACGCCTGAGAAAAGATACCGTTAGAAATCTTCATGAAGCATGAGCGGTCGACCAGCGTTTGACTACGCTTCACCCCGCGGAGATCACCCCGATCTGTTAGCGAAGCGCGTGACGACGGTGCAAGACTTGCGGCGAGAAGTGCTGGATCGATGGAACAACAAGTCGCCCACTGCAGCCCCAGCAGCTTTCCGAGAGATCCCGGTGCCATTGCGATTCGGTGAGACTGTGCAGGAATACACGAAGGAGTTCGAGATGTGGCTACTGCGGAGGAACGAGACGTTCGAGACGCTGCGGTTCGACCCGAGTCGAGAGCGAGGATTCTGGTTCTCGTTTGCGTACAAACGGGCTGGCACGTGCACCACCGTGGCACTGGGGGACAAGGTGGTTCCGAGGACGAGCGACATGGACGAGTTGATATCGCACTATGGTCCTCAACCTGAAAATGCCGACAAGCGGGTGCGGCGCTCGAACTCTGATAGTGAACCAGATCGAGGACACCATGCGACAGAGGCTACGAGCACCATCGATCTTTCTGTCGACGAGGAGGCAGAGCAGCATAATTCGCCTGGCTCAGAGGCGCGAGCGCGTGACCAAGGCTCGGCGTATGCATCTTCACAGTATGGTGGGAACGTGGCGGTTTTGCGGGCCCACCGCGATGGCACAGTGACCTCAGACCGGTCTGAGAGCAGTACAAGCTCACCTCCCGATCCTGTGCCAACAATTTCATTACCGCAGAATGCAAAAGAGGATGCAGCTCAAGCCTGCGCTATAATTCCTGACGAAGACGTTCAACACGTACAACGCCCAGATCCTGAATCTCAATCGCCACTTGCAAGACCCAGAAAGCGTTCGTTGGAGAGCGCAAAAGAGTGCGTTTTTGTAGCTGACGCCGCAGTTCATCGCGATCTGGAGCTTGCTCTTCATTCCCAGGTAAGCGACGACGACAAACTGCAGCTGGCGCTGATTTACGATAAATTGGATCAACAGATTGCGTCGACAGGCAAGATTGATGAGCTGCAAGCTGGAGGAGATCACATTTCGGAGACCGCCAGATCATCCACACAGCTTCGAAGCAAGCGCACTGCTGTCCTTGCTGCTTTGATCGTCTCCGACTGGGCCAGACGCCAAGAAAGCCTAGTCGCGGTCTTGGAGGACAAGTATGCCAGCGCGGAAAGCGCGAAGCCCGCGAACTTGGCAGCTCTTTTGTCGGAAATTGGAGAAATAGCCAAGCAGTTGAAAACGCTCGAGGACCAGCGAGACACCCAGGTCCAGTTAGTGAGCTCATTGCCACCTGCAGCCACGGCGGCAGGGCGAGCTCTGCGGCTCAAGAAGTTGCGGAAGCTGTCAGCTGTGGTGTCCGAGAAGCGAGTAGCTCAAGAGCGTTTGCAATGTGAGTTTGAGGACGCGCTGAAACGCTTGATGCAGTCGGATGGCAAAGCGCGGAAGTTGGTCAAGGACGCGTTGGGAACGTGCTCAGCAGCGTAAGAAGGAGGTAATGAGTGCATGGTACAGTACATGTGGTGTGCAGTTCGTGTTCGTGATTGTCTATCGCTATATGTATTCATACGTGGTATCCGATAGTGGAAACAAGTCTCATTTTTGTGAACAGCTTGTACAACTTTATTTTAGATCTGTACATTTTAGACCGGTGTTTTTAGAGTGACTAAAATATAATGCTAGCTTTTGTAAGATGTAACCGGTACAGAACCTACAAATATATTTCAAGATACAGTTTCAAAATGCAGCTATTCAGAAATGCAGATGTAAGGCGACTGAGCGGTATCTCTTTTCTTTTATCTCCTCCCTTTCTTTTTCTCGTATCGACTATCCAGATAGCAGCCCCCGCGGCGACTGAGCGGTATCTCTTTTCTTTTATCCCCTTCCCCGTCTTCTTTCCCTTTTTCTTATCGGCTCTCACCCAAACCAGGCCCACTTCTCTCCCCTATCTCCTATGAGCACACTAGCCAATCTTCCCATCATCTGTTTGTACCACTAGTAAAAGCGCAATCTGTCACAAAGCCGTTTGCATGGCCAAAACGGCCATGCGCGATACCTCAGCTCCAAGAAGCCCATGGTGTCGCTCTCCACCGCGATCACCGGAGCATCGGGACCTGCTGGCCAAGCGCCTGACGACGGTCGAGAAACTACGGCGAGAAATGCTGGACAAGTGGGACAACAAGGCGCCGGCGCGGACTTCGAAGGAGATCCCGATTCCACTGCATCCAGGCGAAACCTACGCGCACTACAAGCACGAGTTCGACCTGTGGCTGCGCAAGAAGAAGAACGAAAGCCTCGAATCCATCCGGCGGAAGGATCCGAACTACGAACGCACATTGTGGTTCTGCTACGCCCTCCAGCGAGCAGGGACCACCAACCGCGAGACGGCAGCGATCCAGTCGGGATCGGCGAAGCGGCCTCAGTCTGAAGCGCACTCGTACTATGGGCCGCCACCTTCTGACAGCAAAAGGCAGCGGACCGAACGACCGGATTCGGCTTCACAACAGCCAACGACCAGGAGCTCGGAAAATGCACCGAGTGGCAGAGCGGAATTCGACATGTTGGCGCCTAAGGACAAATCGGCGGAAGCCAAGACGCCGGAGGTCAAGGCGCCGCAAGCTGTGAAGCCAAGTGGTTCGGTGGAGAATGACAACGCGCCAAAGGATGAGACGCTAGGGAACAAGCTGCTGGAGGACAAGTCGCCGACAGCTGTGAAGCTGAGTGCAGAGTCGTCTTCGAATCAAAACGAGGGCCCCCCCAAAGGTGAGACCGACTGATGCAACACCTTCTGCTCCGGCCCCAAGACCGTTGAGTCTTGTAGGCTACCTTCCGGCACCCCGCGAAGAATACCTGGCTCAACGAATTCTCACCCCCGAGGAGTATTTGGTTGAAATTGCAGCGCTCGAGCACAAGCGCACACCTGGAGTGCTAGACGACCGCTTGACCAAGATACCAGTCCCTCTGCTGCCGGGGAAAACTGTCGCTGGATATGAGCAAGCTTTTTGCAGCTGGCTGGCCAAGCGCAGTGAATCACTGGAATTGCTGCGCTCGAGCCCCATTAAAGAGCGTGGGCTGCGCTGCCAATTCGCTCTGGAGAGAGCGTTTAAGGCAACTTCCACGTCGCGATCCAGATAGAAGTATCGTGTATCCGAGCCGAAGAAGTTTTGTGGCACCTCGAGGGTTGTGAGAAGTATGCACGGTGATGTTGACGGAGAGAAAATGGATACTAGCGGTGGGTTATCGGGAAATACGAGCAATGGTCATCAGGAAGCGGGTAAGCCCAACACAGGAGCTAATTCCTGTGGAAGTCAACCAAATTCAGACCTGTCAACTTTGCCAGAAACGCTTCCAGCGTGGGCGGTACAGCTGGTTCAGCGTGTGCAGACACTCGAGGCAGAAATGAGCGAGCTGCGGCAAGAAGTGAAGTCCTATCGTGCTGCTGCTGACGCTCAAAGTGCCTCTTCGAGTGGTAACCAGTCACTTACCAACTCGAGTACGAGCGCTGGAGAACCGGTCGCAAAAAGCATTACATCTGGAGTGATGACAGCTTCCAATGGAATTTCTTCTCAAGCGTCTACTACCCTAAGCAAAGATATTGCCGAAGACTCGATTATTTGCAGCAGTACTAGTGCCCCAGCGAATGGCGTCAAATATCCAGCTGAAACATCAAGCAACGCCTGTACACCGAAAGCTACGAAGCTACCTGCGATCAGCTTCAAGCTGAACAAGTTCACAACCACCCAGAGAGATGCGAAAGCTGGGCTAATGAACATGTTGCACACTTCAAGTGCGGATATCCATCGCGTTGGTTCCCTAAAGTCGGGTACTTCGACAGAAGGATGCAGTGAAGATTCGAAAGCTGAAGAAAGCGTACGACCAGCTCAACGACCAGATTATGCTGAATAAGACGGCTATCAACGACGCTGTTGCCTACGTGAAGACCATCAAAGACGCGGATGAGGCTATGGCGATGGAGCATCAGGACCAGATCATGGAGCTCGTTGTTTCGGTGAACGAAGAGAAAGAGAAACGTCCTGCTGCGCTGGCTGACTTGATTGTCCATGAATGGGCTGGGCGCAACGAGAATCTTCGCTCTCTCCTCCAACAAGGCGCATCAGCAGCCCAGACGAGTGAGGCAAAGCACGAGAGGTTGTCGGCTCTCTCCTCCCGGTTCGTCGAAGCAACGGCAAAGCTGGACGAATTGGAGACTGACCTGAGCTACCATCTCCAAGCTGTCTGCACGATACCACCCACGGTCATCGGGATTTCCAGAGCTCTCCAATTCAGCGGGCTGCAGAAGTTGACAGCGAAGTTGGAGAAGCAGCAGGCCGTGGTGAAAAAGCTCGAGGACGAACGTGAAAAACTGCTGACGTGCTTCGTGCAAGGCGATGACGAGGTTCGACGGGTGGTGACGGACTTGCTGGATCAAAAGCGTGAAGGACGACCACAGTGGTTGCAGTAGATTGCAGCAGTACTACAGTAACTAAAATATACTTTATTTAACATTTTAACTCAAATATTGTGAAAGAAAGAGAACTTTTCGTCTTCACATCACTTTGCGCGACTCGCCTAAAATGGCGTCACCTGCTCCTCCCCTGGACGCCGCGCTGCCCTCGCGGCGGCCCCAGCGCTCGCAGACACCGACGTCATCTCCTCCAGTCACTACGATGCCCAGCGCTGCCCATACACCAAACGCCTGGGCTCGAGGCTTGCTCTCCACGCGCGTGCTGACGGTGGAGGACTTCCGCCACGAGCGACTCATTCGCTCCAGGCTCAACCCGCCCCCACCGCCGCCTTCCAGAGCCATCCCCGTGCCTCTGTACCCTGGAGAGTCTGTGGAGCAATACAACCACAGGTTCGAGCAGTGGCTGGCTCAGCGGAATGAAAGTTTGGACGTATTGCGCGACCAGCCGAAGCGAGAGCGGCAGTTCCGACTCGCGTTCGCCTTCCTCCGAGATAACCGAAGGCCTTTAGCAGTGGAGACCAAGAGGCCACACGCGCCAAAGAGGAAGAGTATTGATGAGGAGTACGACGAGTTCTACAGGCGTTCCGCCTCGCAAGAGATTAAGCGTTCACGGCGCGACAGAAGTGAGTCTCGTGGAAGGTCTCCTCCGGCTTGTCACGCTGACGAGAGAAGCTCGCACAGAGACACAAGACCTGCAAGCCGTGGCCGTCAGGAAGCGAGATCATATTCACGCTCGAGCTCTAGGCCTCGAGACAGAGACAGATACGATGACCCCCTGGGCTCCTGTCAGATGCCGCCACGCTCATCTTCCCACCGATCAGCCTCCCCGGCATCGCATGCTTCCAACGAAGTGTTCCGAGAAAGGCACCCAGGCGAGATATTGGCGTATCGAATTATCTCTGTGGACAGTTATCTGCGCGAGATGAAGCTGCCGAAGAACGTTCGCCATCAGCGCGGGCCAGACGGAAGGTTAGCCAAGATTCCGGTGCCTTTGTTCCCAGGAGAAACAATTGTCGAGTTCGACCGCGAGTTCGACCGGTGGCTGCAGCAGCACCGGTCATCGCTGCTGATGCTACGCTTCAAGCCGATGAAAGAACGGATATATCGCTTCCAGTTTGCCCAGCAAAGAGTCATGCGGAGAAGCTCTTCGTACAGTGCAGAGCGATCTCAATCACCGACACGCTCCAAGTCTCTACCGAAACGCAAGGAGAACATTCGTGAGGCGCACGAGCAGTCTTGCGAATTACACTGTGATAGTGGTCAACCTTCGTTGCAGCGTCGTGGAGACCCAAACACTTCCTCCCCTACAAACCTACCACAACAAACCACAGAAAATGGTGCGAGTACGACTGACGTTGTCACCACTTCAAATTCCGCTTCACTTACCCTCACCAGCACAAGAAATAATGACGACCAAGACGAGACCATGGAAAGTGAGAGCAAGCACCCTGGCACCGCAATTGACACCTCAAGCCTGAGCTCCAGAACTCAAGTGGACAAGCGTGAAGATGAACTAACATCTCCAGTACACGAGATCGTGCGAACTGATACCGCTGCTGGCACAAACTCAAGAGCTCAAGCGAGCAAAGATCAAGACGAATCGATGCCTCCCGCAAGTGATAGTGAGCATACTAATACCGCTTTCGACTGCTACCCAAGCCTTCAGGTGATAATGCATCAAGCCGAACCTTCGTCTCTAGCAAGTGCAAGTGATAATACTACCACTAACGACGCTCACTCAAGACATCAAGTAAACCGGAATGAAGACGAGTTTACGTCTTTAGCGAACTCTCCAGAGTTGACTCACCAAGAACCGACACACCCACCGCCACCACTATCCCGGGAACGGGATATCGCTGCTGAAAACTCAAATTTACGCATATCTGGCCATGAGTCAGATATGCCGATATATCCGGACGAAATACCGCGATGGATATCGCATCTACTGAGCCGCGTGAAGGAACTCGAGACCCAAGTGACTTACCTCCAACAAAAGTCTGACTCTACCAAGTGTTGTCAAAGCTGCAAGTCGGCCAATCCAGCCATCAAGACTGAGCGCCCCGACTCATCTCCGCAAAATGCTAAAAGCAGTGCCATGGAACGTTCGCAAGAAGATATGCTGGCTGATAGCGTCTTTGGAGAAATGCAAGGAAAAGGTTCTCAAGTCAAGAACGCCAATGGTCAAGAGATGAGCGACAATGTGAAGGAGAAAAATTCCTCCAGCAACGTACCACCGCTCGACCCAATCTCTAACCGCGAAGTTTGTGCTGACGGAGAAAAAACCCACATCGCGAAAGCACCCCAAACTACCGAGGACATTCATCGCAATGCCACCCAGATACTTTCTCGCGTTGCTGAATCACGAACAATGCAAGACTCAAAGAAGCGCCGTCTGACGGAAACGTACGACCACCTCAACAGTCAGATCACGATGAACGAGACTGCAATCGAGGATGCCCTTGACTATATCAAGGCCATTAAAGATGTTGATGAAGCTACAGCGACGGAGCAGCACAACCAAATTATGGAGCTCGTCGTCTCAATCAACAAGGAGAAAGAGAAGCGTGCATCTGCACTTGCGGACTTGATCTGCTACGGCTGGAAAGGAAGAGAAGACGCGTTGCTTTCTACTATACAAGAGGAACCGTCTGAAGCGCATGCAAGGGGAGCTGGCCACGAAAAGTTATCAACCATTTCGTCGCAGATTGAAGAGAAAGACAGCGTGCTGAAGAATTTGGAGACGCATCTGAAAGAGCAGCTTCAGTGGGTGGCTGAGATGCCGCCAGATCTCTCTGAAGCAGACAAATTTATGCGGTTCAAAGCACTACGGAAACTATCCAAGAGGTTGGCGAAGGAGCAGACGACGAAAGAGCAACTCGAGGAGGAGCGCGAAAAAGTTATGAACAGTTTCTTGCAGAGTGACGCCGAGATCCGAAAGTTGATCAAGGAAGGGTTGCTGAAAGGCAGGAAACCCCAATTTTGAATATGATTGCTATGATTATTCCTGACTCCCGCAATCCATCCCGTCGGAGAATAGCAAATCTCAATAATTGTTCTGGTGCTCGAGTCGGAACCAGTCGCGATGGCGCCTCCTCCTGCGTACGCGTCGGCTGCGCCTCGACGTCGGCCTTCTCCTCGGGTGCCTGTGCCCTCGATGGACACCGCCTCCTTCCGGCGCTACCTGTTGACGAAGCGCGTGCTGTCGCTCGAGGAATTCCGCCAAGAAATGCGCAATAAATGGAGCAGCAGCTCTCCCGCAGCGCCGGCGTCCAAGGCGATCCCTGTGCCTCTTTACCCCGGGGAGACACTCCAGCAGTACACGTTCAAGTTCAAGAAATGGCTGACGGACAAGGGCGAGGATTTGGCGGTAATGCGCAACGATCCGAATCGAGAACGCTCGTTCTGGCACTCGTTCGCCCACCATCGAGTGGGGATGCTGTCGACGCTGACGCCGCCGCCAGGAACGCACCCGAAAGGCCAGAAGCGCAGCGTTGAGGACGATTATGATGATTCATATCATCGATCGGCTTCGATCGAGCGGAAACGAGTCCGGCGGGAGAAGGCTGTCGAGAGTGAGAGGGGGTACAACTCGAGGTGCTCCGTGGAAGTTGCGACTGAGAGACCGGTGTACTTTGTTTCTAGCAGAGGCGGTGGCGTCGTTGATGATGCGGAAACGTTGCTACTGCCTCGGCGTCAATCTGTGGCAAGACACACCGATAGTTCTACTGAATTCCGGAGCTCTTCACGGGAGCGAGACTCTCCATACGAGACGATGTCGGATCACCATCGACCGCCGTCCTTGTCGTCGCAGTCGTCTCGTGAAGAAGTCCCGCGCTCATCTCGCACAAGAAGGCGGACGGAGATATTGGCGCGGCGTGTTCTATCCGCGAGGGATTACCTTCGTGAAATCCAGGAGCGAAAGCAAACTCCGCGTCCTGGGCCTCGCCGCCCCGAAGAGAGGCTGACCAAGGTACCAGTGCCTCTATTTCCTGGTGAAACGATGCACGATTACGACCAGGCGTTCAAGCTTTGGCTCGCTCAACGCCACACCTCCCTGGCATCGCTGCGTACTCAGCCTCTGAAAGAGCGCGTGTACCGTCACCAATATGCGCGGCAAAAAGTTATGTGGCAAAGTACGAAGCTCGCCCGTCCTCCTCCAGGGACGTCCTTATCACACGCTCTATCGCAAGAAAGAGGCGTCCCTGATGCAACAAGAGCAAATAGTGCTAACTCATTGGACGCCGATGGACCTCCGCCGGCTGGGGCTTCACCGCCGATGCCAACATCACTTGAGAAACCCGCTGCATCGAGCCTCAATGGCAAACACATTGCGCACCATCCGTCGTGTAGTCTCTCTCAAATTGGCACGCATGGCATTTCATCGAACGAAAGTGGTGAGCCTATGCAGGCATTGAATACCCAGACCAGAAAACCAGCAAGTGTCTCTAAGTCTATTGCAAGTGGAGCAAAGCAACTTGCCGGTGTCGATGAAGAGAAGCGTTGTGTAAACGTTACGGGTACTGAAGGCGATATCGAGCGTCCAAAACACGGGCCCACCAGTGCACTTTACCCTAAATCTCTTCCACCCTGGGCTCAAGTGTTAATTGACCGCGTACAAGAGCTTGAGAATAAAGTTACCCGGTTACAAGAAGAAGTGGACCGGTGTCACGCACGAAACGGAGATTGTAGCAGTCAGCGAGGTGCAGATCAAAAGCACAAGAATGAATGCTGCGAAGAAGACGCGCTATCTCCCCAGTATACTGCGGTTGATGCGGACGAGAAAATTAAAGACACTGGTGGCCTAGCGAAAGATGTCGACACTAAAGATACCACGAGCAACGCAGCATTTGCGGCGCCACCCCAGTCCGGTGGTGATGTATGGGACAACACAAAGCAAGAATCTGCTGGAGTCCAACAACGCACTCGATCCAATGCAGATATTTACCGAGAGGCGACCGTAAAACTTGCTCGCGCCGTTCAATCCCGCGTAGCTGAGGACGCGGAGCAGCGGCGTCTGACTGAGGAGTACGATCGCTTGAACGAACTGATCATGATGAACGAGACTGCCATTGACGATGCGCTCGCCTACGTGAAGGCTATTAAAGAGGTCGACGAAGCCGGTGCCCAGGAGCATCAGAGTCAAATTATGGAGCTTGTTGTCTCGATCAACCAGGAGAAAGAGAGGCGTTCGTTTGCCTTAGCTGCGATGATCACCTACAGTTGGTCGGGGAGGGAAGACGAATTGGTCTCGTTGCTGGATGTTGAGATATCGCAAGCTCATTCAGACGAGGCGAAGCACGAAAAGTGCGCTGCGATTTCTTCTCAGATTGAAGAAAAAGACAGCGAACTTGAGACTCTGGAGATGCAGATGAATGACCAACTGCAATCGGTGAATGCTCTGGCAGCTTCTGCGCCTGAAACAAGCAAGAATTCGCAATTCAAAGCTCTGGAAGAGTTATCCGGAAAGCTGTCGGAGCTTCAAACAGCAAAAGAGTTGCTGGAAGGAGAACGACGAGAAACGCTGATGTGTTTCTTGCGTGGCGATGACGAGATACGAAAGCTGGCGAAGACCTCAGTGAGGGGAACTAGGCGTATAAACGCCTAATGAAGGCGTTTGAAGTGTAGGTCTACAGTAGAATTCGTCAAGTACATGTAGCCAGCAAAGGTTAGAATCAAAGAAGGTGTACTGTATGTATCGATTGCAACTAAAGGAGAATTTCTTTCGTACTCCATCGTCAGTGTGATGCATTCGTTACTTCATCGACCGTCAGAGCGAGAGACGCTACTTTCGAGGTCAGCACATCAGAACACAGCATTTGATTTGGAACTTGAGGACTGCAATCTACTGTATCGGGGCGCTTACGCACCGAGGTGAGTCCGCCTCTCTTGACCATAATTCCCGTTCGACGCGGCTTTCCACACTAGACAGCATTGCCGACGTGAAAGCGTTGAATCTTGTATCTTGCTGTTCGTATGTATGCATCGATTTCACATCGCACATGTTTCCGTGGGCCCAATCCAAAGATTTCCCAACCGCGTCATGCGCTTGGTTTTCTAATCCATGAGCCCGGTGGTCCAGTTAGCCAGACCACGCAAGTCTCCATCGATTCGCTCCAGGTCGGCGACTACTACCGACCGTCAAGCGACGAAGTCACGGCATACGCCTACTCGACCTCACCCGTGCCGTACCGTCGGTCGCCGTGCCCCGGACTCAACGCGCTCGCCAACCACGGCCACATCCCGCGCAGTGGCAAGAACATCACCCACAAAACTCTGGGCGCGGCGCTCATGTCCGTCTTCAACTTCGACAGTAACCTGACCCAGACGCTGCTGAACCAGGTGCCGACCACGTTCTCGCTCGACATCATCTCACGCCACAACGTGCTGGAGCACGATGCGTCTCTAGTGCACAGCGATGAGTATTTTGGTGGTGACCCGATCAACATCTGCTCGAGGATTTGATGAACCGCTCGCTTGACGGCAAGACCCTCGGTGTGACGGAGGTGGGTGAGACCCGTAAGGACCGACTGTCTGAGTGCCGGGCCAACAACCCGGAGTGCGTCTTCGGCACCAACCAGACCACGTTCTCGTACCTCGAGGCTGCTGTGTTTATCGTCGGGTGCGGCGGTAACGTGAACGAGACCGTGACGCTGGACGCGGCGCACTCGTTCCTCGTGGACGAGCGTATTCCTGATGACTACAGCAAGTCGGTTGAGCCTATTAGTCTGACCTTCATGCGGTCTGTCATGGCCAAACTTCTAGCGTTTGCTTAAACCCCCGAGAATACAGCAATTGAGAACATGAGTTGAAATGCATCTTCTCGAAAGAGGGAGGGGAGAATATCCAATCGGCGAAGTTAATGGATGAGCAGCTAACCTCGGTTTAAACAGGAGCCAGCGATGAAAGCGTGCTGTCGAATGTAGACTACTACCCAGGGAAGAGATGAGGAGGCTCCAGCTTGCAAGAAAAGAGGTTGATACAATTACCGTACGCTGCATTCTTGTTTTCAAACTCTTCGTGTAAAGTAGTTTTTCGTTGCTTCGAGGTCATCCAGTATTGCTTTATCATCCGCTGCAGAATGGTATTTGTCTGGGGGAAAACTTCCACAGAAATAAGAGTTGGTAGACTTCCAGTGGAAGATCATCTTGTACTCTTCCGTTGTCTCTTTACTTCAGGGGCCACCTCTTCACCGCACCCGCGCCTTGACGGATATGATAGACTTTCCCATTTCCTCAAACTTCAATCCATACAATTTCGAACCGCGTCACCGCAGGTCTTCTAATCCGTCAGCCCGGTGGTTCAGGCAAACCATTTCCCAATTTCTTTCGCGTCGAACAGATCTGCTCCACCCCACTCCAATTCCCAGTCGTCTCCATGGAGTTGATCGCCTTCCTTGCAATGGTCGTCGCCTCCGTTGCTGCCACGTCCGTTGACATCGACCAGAGCTCGCGTCCTCTCCAGGTGGGCGACTACTTTCGCCCTCCCAGCGACAATGTCACGGCATTCGCCGACTCGACCTCACCCGTGACGTTCCGCCGCTCTCCATGCCCTGGCCTCAACGCGCTCGCCAACCACGGCCACATCCCTCGCAGCGGCAAGAACATCACCCACGAGAACTTGGGCGCGGCCCTCATGTCCGTCTTCAACACCGACACTAACTTCACCCAGACGCTGCTGAACCAGGTGCCGAATACGTTCTCGCTCGACCTCCTCTCGCGTCACAATGTGGTGGAGCACGACGCGTCTCTGATGCACGACGACGCGTTCTTCGGCGTCGACCCCATGAACGTCAACAAGACCCTGGTTAATGACCTGTTCAACCGCTCGCTCGACGGCAAAACCCTCGGCGTGACGGAGCTGGGTGAGACTCGTAGTGATCGACTGGCTGCATGCAGAGCTAACAACCCGCAGTGCGTCTTCGGCGCCAACCAGACCGCGATCGCGTACCTCGAAGCCGCTGTGTTCATCATCGGCTTCGGTGGCAACGTGAACGAGTCCGTGACGCTGGAAGCTGCGCGCTCCTTCGTCTGGCACGAACGCATCCCCGAGAACTACACCAAGTCGGCTGTGCCGGTCAGCCTGGACTTCATGCGGACTATTGTGGCCAAGCTCATGGCGCACGCGTAAACCTCTAAAAGACTCCAAATTCAGGCACAGTAGCCCAACCAACACAACCAAACACGAAATCAAATGAAGTTTTCTCCATTATCAACCACCAATTCCCTTCTTATCTCGTAGCCTCCACTAGTTTTTCCTTGGTCAGCAAATAAATACGGGGGCTGGATCTCAGCAGACACATGAACACGTCGTCGCGTTGGCGCTCGAGGAAACTCTTCGTAGTTTTCTCCACTGCGTACTTTGGAATTCCAATCCCACTACTGGATAGCTTGCCAGCGTTCAGCCCGGCCACCCCGATCAGCCCTCCCAGCTTCGCCAGCACTTTGTTCTTCTCTTCCAGTAGACTCGCGATCTCCGCGCACTCTTCGTGGAAAGCTTTCTCAGCGTAAGGCTTGCTCTTGACCGCCATATTCTCCAACAAGAGTCGGAACTCGTTGCGCTTAGCGCTCCACCGCTGGGCGATAATCGACGCGACCACTTCATCCCGCTTCCCCTTCTCGACGTCGATGTAGATACGTAACTCGTCGAGTTGAGAGCGTAACTCCGTAGTACTGGCTTCGTCGACTCCCGAGATTTCCTTCAGGTAGGCGGCAGAATCCTCGAGAGCTCTCTCGTTTGTGATGATCTGGTCGTTCAGGTGGTTGTACTTCTCAGTCAGACTGAGCTTCACTGGGTCCTTCGGCAATATCGAACAGGAAGTAGGCCCACTAGTTGAAGCCTCCACTTTAGTTTTGCTAACAATCGTGGAGGCACCTTTCGTCGCAGATTCTTTCTTCACCTTCGGACTGGATACAGTTCCAACATGGTTCAAAGCAGAAGTAGGGGACTTTGCTTTAGCCACTTCTGAGTTCAAGCCAGTAGAATTATCACGCAGCTTCACCTGCTTTCGCAGGTTCGTCACTTCATCATTCATGTGACTCATACGATTCATCATCTTCCGGGTCCATTTGCGAACGCACTCGCGACAGCAGCATCCATCCGTCAGTATGTTACCTCCGTGTTTGATACTCTGCTCATCACTTGCTCCAGTTTGAGTCGACGAATCCGTCTTGGCTATCCGAGCTGCCAACTCAGCGAATGACTTAGGGTCAGTACAGACGCGCTTATTAGCCTCGCCCAGTGGAGACATGTCCTCCCTCCCCCCTTCAGGATTCCGTTTCCGTTTAGATATGCCATTATTTGTGGCAACTTCTTCGCTATGGTGGCTCTCGTGGTGACGATCTGCCGATGAAGCGCGAATTGCCAAAGGCGCTTCCTTAGCTTGATGCTTGTCTTTCTTGGATTGAGCTGGCGCTTCTGACTCTTTACTCCTATGAGAAGAAGCCTTCTGCAAGTATTCATCAAGTGATGCCTTGGCCGGCGTAGCTTTGTTTGGTCTTGAGAGATCGAGCGTCTTGCTCGCCTTTTTGATCCTGTGGGACTGCGAAGACGATGACTTTCCGTCACACTCCCGCTGGTTTAGGTGAATATTGAGGCTGCGCTCGCTGGCGAACTTCTTGTGGCACTTGTGGCAGATTTCCCAATCCATTTTCGCTCCTGAAGGCTGCTCTGCATCGCAAGGAATAAGTCGAGTCAGATGAAGTCGAAGGCTTTGAGCGCTGGTAAACGTCGTGTTGCACTTGGGGCACGTCTTGTTGCCGGGGTCGTGTTGCTTGGGCTCCGAGTTGTCGCACGGATTCAGTCGACTCAGATGCAGTCGGAGGTTCTGCGAGCTTGAGAACGTTGCCTGGCACTTGGGACACTTGAGGAATTGCCTCGGGGACTTGGCCTTCTTCTTGGCGGTGACCTTCTTCTGCAGCTTTGGCGAGTCACAGGGGGTGACTTTTGCCCAGTGATAGCGGAGACCCGCAGCAGTGGTAAAGTTCTTGCCGCACTTCTTGCAGTGGTTCGCGCCGTTCAGCTGCCGCATTTCTTCCTTGTATCTGCGCTCGCCCTTGCGGTCGCACAAGAAAACTTTGTTGAGATGTTTGTGGAGCGCAACTCGAGTGGTCAGCACTTTGCCACACCTGGGGCAGGTTCGGTCTTTCTCCTTCTCCTGCTCAAAAGGCGAAGTGCCCTTGATCGTCGCCGCAGGAAGTAATAGCGCCTCCTCCATCGCGGGCGGTTATGAAGTGAGACCGTGCGTGCGAACCAGTCGAAGGCGGTTGGTGCGGATAAAATTTGGACTGGGCCAAATGTGTGGTCTGTTTTTTTCTCGCTCACAAATCGTACCACCCGAATCCCGTGAGAAGCTCAACACAGTTGGCAGGATAAATCCAGTCACCATCTGCTGTTACACATACAGTACTTTGACTATGGACAAGTTCCTTCGGCGCCAGCAGCGAAGGTGCTCCTGCAATAGTTAGACCCGCCGGGTCCCAACTCTTATTAGTCCGTTACAAAAGGATACGTTTACATGTAGTAGCTTGAAGTAAGCCCCTGGCGCGTTTTTTAGGAAATGCGCCATCTCTCTCTTCGACCGTACTCTCCGTACGTGCAGTGCCCACATCGACTGCCTCGAAGGCTATGGGCAAGCAATGGACCCTAGTGTTGTGCAGTACAGTATTTTGTGGTGTTCCTCTGACGATCAGAACCAAATGGGTCTTATCTTTGAAGTAGTATTATACCATCTTTGAAGTGTACGCAAATAGCACATGGGAAAATGGACCCTACTTCACGAACGTTTCCTTCGCCAGCAAATAGATTCGCCGACTCGATCGCAGCAAGCGCATGAAGAGCTCGTCACGCTCGCGCTCTAGAAGCGCCTTTGCAGCCAGCTCGGCATATATCTTGGAATTGTCCCGCACTTTCAACTCGGAAATCGCTTGATCTTTCTCTGCCGATTGATCCGCGATTATCGCGCACTCCTCGTGAAACACTTTCTCGGCATCAGGTTTACTTTTCACCGTCATCTTCTCCAGCAAAAGACGGAATTCGATCCGTCGAGCGCTCCATCGATGGGCTATGATGGCTGCCACTGCCTTGTCGCGCTTACCTTTTGCAACGTTAAGATACTTGCGGAGTTCATCAATCTGGTCGCGAATCTCCAAGTTGCTCAATTCATCGCCATCACAAGTCTTGTCGAGGTATGCCATCGAGTCTTCCAGCGCTCTTTCATTGATGATAATTTGGCCGTTCACGTGATTGTAGTTCTCCAACAGGGATATTTTTCCAGGATCTTGATCGGAAGTAGTATCCACAGAAATGTCCATAACGTTAGATGTTTCTTGCTTGGTCTTGGCATCTCCTATTGCAAGCTGAATCATGCTGGCACCGGTGGTGGTAGCATCAAGACTACCCTCAACAAGATTAGGCCTCGTGTCAGACGCACCAGTCTTAGCGATACCCCGTAGATTTTCCACTTCATCTGCCAGGTTTTCTAAGCGCAAAGCCATCTTACGAGCCCACTTTCGGACGCACGGGCGACAACAGCATCCATCAGTTAAGATATCGCCTCCATGGTTGCAGTTTGTTTCGCGTAACAACTCCGTCGCCTTTGATGCAGCAGCTTTGTTAGCTATAGGATCGTCGATCAACTTTTCATTTCCAGCCGTAGAGGGGCCGTTTTCCGCGAGCCGTGCCACCAACTTGGCAAAGGTTCCAGCATCGGTGCAAACCCGCTTCCTCGACTTCTCCACAGGAGACAACCCCTCACCGCCGTGGTCCACATTCCTCTTTCGGTTTCCAGCCTCTGAGGTACTCGTAACACCAACTGCAGTGGAGCTCAGAGGTACATCCTTCTTGCCACATTCCGCACCATTCGCTTCAGTAGAGGGCGACGAGCATGAAGACGAATCCGTCACGCTGGTGGCGTCGCCATGGCTGACGTTGCTGGAATAGCTGAATGGCTCCACGGACGCAACATGGATTGCCACGTTCATTCGGGTGGCGTTGCTGCGTTCCTCGCCCTGCTTCGCGATCCTGAACTCCACAGCTCCGGCTGACTGTGCCTTGGTGAGTTGACTTGCTACAGGACACCGGCTCATGTGGACGTGAAGACCGTGCTTGGTGGCGAAACGTCTCTGGCATCCCGGACAGCCGTGCAGCTTCTCCCCCGCCGGGTGAGTCTGCGCCTTCTTCTCACCCCCCGCTGTCCCCGGCGAGGGCTTCTCGGCGTCGCATGGAGCCACTCGGTTGAGATGCAGACGCAGAGACTGTTTGCTGCAGAAGGTTTTGTTGCACTTGGGGCACGTCTTGCCGCCCTGCCACGTCCTTGTGCCGTCACACGCGTACACTCGGCTCCGATGTGCGAGAAGACTCCGCGCCGACGTAAATGCCTCGTTGCACTTGCCGCACTTGAACGCTCGCTCTTCGCTGCGCGTCGCGGCGGGCGCTTCCGGAGCGTCGCACGGAGTGGCCTTCAGCAGGTGCAGGCTGAGACCGGCGGGCGTGGCGAACTTCCAGCCGCACTTGTGGCAGGTCTTGGTGCTGTCCACGTTCTCCTGATCGCACGGATACACGCGGTTCAGGTGGACGCGGAGCGCCAGGCGGCTCTGCAGCACTTTGCCGCACTTGGGGCACGTCTTGTCCTCCGCGTGGACCTTGAACGGCCTCTTCTTGTGCGTCGCAGGCGGCGGTGCATGCGTCATGGAGGTGACGGGCGGATCTTTCGGGGCTGATGGCGCTTGCGGCGGTGGAGATGGCGTTTCCTCCATTGTTGCGCGCTGGCGGTTAAAGTCGAAGTGAGACGCCAGTGGTCGTTGGGAAAAACTGGAAAAAGGGGCCTTTTCTGTACGATCACTCCTCGCGTCATGCAAGAGAGCGCAGGTAAGTGCAACTCAACTTGAGTTTAGGTTACTTGCACCGTGTGTACGTGTAGTGCCGTATCGCTTGGAAGGTGCGTGCGTGCATGCATGTAAGAGGATTGAAGGAGGCAGTATGCATGGCAGTTTCGACGCCTGCTCAGACCCAGCAGACCAAAGCTTTTACGTATCCAACGCCGTACATGTTTAGTTCAATTTAGCTTGTTGCATTTGTTCAATTTGTTCAGTTTGTTCAAAAAAGTTTCTGGTCCCCGCCTCCTGCTCGTGCCGCTTTCACTCCGCAGTACAGGACATCATGGCGAGCGTCGAGCAACAGTATCGCCACTTGATCCCACGTTACTGCTACGCCTTGCTCGACAGCTCCTTCGCCACGAACTCTTGGATCTGGCAACTCGTCCTCAGCAGTCGCGTGAAAATCTTCTGACGCTCAGTCTCCAGTGCCACCTTCGAAGCTCGTTCCAGCCCGATCTTGCTTGACAGATCCTGTGCCTCTCGCTGTCCGAGGTCGCTGTAGCTCTCCTCCAACGATCTGACGGACTCGAGCTGTTTCTGCAGCCTCGATAGCTCTTTCTCCTTGTCGGCCAGTTGAGCGGCAATGCCTGCGCATTTTGCGTGCAAGTCCTCTTGTTCATTGGACGCATCTGACGCTCCCATGCTCTCCACCTCACGAGCGAACTCCTCCTTCTTCTGAGCGTACCCACAAACAATTACCGCAGCAACTGCGGCGTCCCTCTTCTCCTTCTCCAACTTAATCGACTCACGCAGTTTGTGAAGTCGACTTTGCAGCTCCGTATCAGTTGTTTTTTCCTCCATGTCAGCAGTCGACTCCATCTCAGTTTCCACCTTCTTTTCATCCTTCTGCTTCGACAAAACTTGGTCGTTAACTTGATTATACGCATCGATCAACAGGGCCAACCCAGGTGGCATCTTCAATTCATACTCCTGCACAGGCTCCGCGCTCGGCTCATCCAAATCCCCCACCGTTGACGGGTCCTCTTGGTTGGTATCACTATCGGTGGGGGTGATTTCAACACTTCGCGACTCAATATCCGTCATCGTTATGTCAGCAGCCGAATTGCGACCCATTCCGGAACGACCTTCTCCTTCGGTATCATCTTCGACGTCGTCCGTCAGATCAATGAAATTGGACTTACGTGACGACTCGTCTCTGGGCCGCTCCGTACCGGCATCAATCTCGTAAGGTGAAGAACTTTTGGCATCAAATACGCTCGCTGTTGGCAGATCAAGACGCGCAATGATACCTTCCAGCTGCGTCACCCGCCTGTTGAGATCGGCCCAGTCGCGACCACAGTGCTTGCAGTGCTCGTGCGGAGTCGCACTCTTCTCGTCTTCATAGCGTCGGACTTGGCGGACATCATAGAATCTCGAAGGTCTGGGCGTTGAAGCCGAGCGCTGGGAACTTCCCTGGGGTGTGAAGCTTCTGGCTGAACTGCGCGACAACTGGTCGTTCTCCGGTTGATATCTCGAACGAATCGAGGACTTCGAGCGCAGGCATCGTTGCTTATTTGCTTCAGTCTCTCTCCCAGCTTACGCCACGGTTTGTCCGAAGCCCGTTTGCACGCGCCAATTGGCGTACCCGCAGCGACAGCTGCGCTCTCGGCAGACATCTTCTCGGAGTGACGCCAGCGTCACGTTCCTCTGAGCCAACCAGAACTCGAACTTCTGCTGGTAGTCGCCCACATTTTCGTTGCGCTCTAGAGGAACCGGAATGGGCATCTTCGTGCCCTTCGTTTTATTAGCCTTGGACCACGACGAGTGAGGGTCCTGCAGCAGTCGGTGGTAAGTCTCAATGGACATGACCTTCTCTGTCAACAGTCTGCGGCGACGCTGCTCCGGCGTTTCAATCGTGTAGTTGGCCCGGGGCGACCGAGACCGAGAACGGCTGCGACGTGAAGCCATTTCTCGTCGTGGCGGCGGCGATGGAGATCTGCTGGATCGGTAACGGGACCAAGGCGGAGGCGACTGGGAGCGCGCGGGGTATCGGGATGAAGAGCGGCGATAGCGGTTGGGGGACGAGGAAGTCCATCGCGCAGGCGGGTCCGGTCTCCAGTCGCGGCCTCTCGAGTTGAACTCGTCTCGCCGGGCGTCGTAACTGCGATGAGGATCGGCCATCGGAATCCGACGGACGTATCTTCGAGCTCTGTGGTGCCGACAATTTGTTTTGTGTTTTGGCATTTGAGACCTTGACTAAGTGCGATCTGTAAAATGGTCAACGCTGGCGATTGATTGATGAGCGTACTTTTGACTTAAGCACAGCGACAACTAAATTGGCACTACGGGCTTCCTACAGTGGCGGTCTGTCCACTGCCGGTCTGGTTGACTTCGCGTTTGAGGCCCATGACGTTCTCTTCCAGCTGGTCCATGCGCTCCGTCAGCGTCTTGGCCCAGTTGCGCATGCACTTGGTGCAGCAGCAGCCATCCGGGTTCATGACGTCCCCGTCGTGCTCGTCCGAGTCATCCGCTGGGTTCGAATCGGAGAGCTCTTGCTGGGTCAAGTCGGCTGGCGTCGTGTCAGGCTCAGATACTGCGGCGTCGGTGGCGGAAGAGTCGACTTCTACAACATTGGGGTTTGGCTTGGACTCGGTGGTTCGCTTGGGGGCCTCACTTGTGCTGCTTGAAGAAGCCTGAGCCGGCACCGCTGTTGCTGGTGGTTGCGGTACTGTCGATGGCGGGGTGGACGAAGACACTGGCTTTGCAGCCGTAACTGGTGCTGTAGATTCAGGTACCTGCACATTTGACGAACTCGATCGCGGCAATGCGCGCGCCGGTAGTCCCGCCCTTCCAAATGAATACAGGGTTTCCATCCTTTGCAGTGGTGCTGGCGCTTTCTCAGGGGCCTCTCCACTTGGTCTGCGCAGTAGAGCTGCTGGACGCTGTGGTTGCGTTGCCGAACCTGAACGGTCCATCATTTCCCCAGTCTTCGCAGTATTTTGTGAAGCCGGCTTGATCACCTTCGGCGCTGGCGTTGTCAAAGAACGTGAAGCTGCAACATTCGTCACAGTCGCCCCCGCCTTCGGTAGTGCAGCAGGGCTCGGTTTCGATTGGGGCGTCGAAGCTGCAACCGTTCGTAGTGTTGTTGTTGCTGCTGCTGACGATGCTGACGACTGCACTGGCTTTGGCTGGAGGGCGGACGCCTTTGATCCTGGAGTTGTCGCCGAGGATGTCGTCGACGGTTTTGACTGGAGTGTAGGGGCCGAAGAAGCAGCGGCCGTCGCCGTCGACCGCTTTGATTGTTTCCACTGGAGTGTAGGGGTTGGAGACGTCCGGGATGTTGCTGGCGTTGTCGACGATGCCACCACTGGTTTTGACTGGAGGGTGGGGCCCGCAATTGTCCGTGATGTTGCTGTCGTCGCTGAGGTCGCCGCCGCAGATTTCGCCACGAGTGTCTGCTTCGTCTGGAGTGGAGTACTCAAGTTCTGGGACCCTCGTGGTTGCGATGGTGCAGCAGCCACTGGCGCTGCTTGCGGCGGATTCGAACGTCGCAGAGACCCAGTAGAAGCAGGTACTCCCGCTGTTGCTTTTGAGGTTGAAACTTGCGTTGTTGGAGCCTCAGTCGACTGTGAGGCAGTTTGGTGTGAAGACGCTGGAAGAGGCGTATTCCTTCCCTGTGACGTGTTGGGCATGGAGCGATTGAACGGTAACTCTGGGGCTGCTTGAGTCCGGGTCCCGCCTTCCACATCCACCCGTGCTCGCTTGTTGTCACGAACTTCGTGCGATGCCTGAAGCAGCTCATTGCGACTGGTATCTTCCGCGTGCCTCTTCGCGTTCAGTAGCAATCTCTCTCGTGCCGGCTTCAAGACACACAACGAAATCTTCGCTCGAGTTTCAAAACTTTGTCGGGGGTACTGAGCACCTTGAGCTCGGGCGGCTTGGTTCTGCGTAGTTGCTGGGTCTGGAGACCTGTTGGCCCTAAGATAAGCAAACGCCATCCGAAATCTGCGCTCTCTGGCCGGATTGTTGCGCAGCGAATCCTTTGTTTCGTTGTAGTCCTTTAGCCACGTCCAGAAGCGATGGTCGTACAAACCCATCGATTCTCCCGGATGGAGAGGGACCGGAATTGCTGGAAGGCCGTTTCCTTCAGCAACGTTGGGCGCAGGGGGATTCCTCGCAACTTCCTTCTGGAAGACATCCAACGAGAGAATTCGCCTCTCCAGCAGTTGCCTGCGAGTCTTGTTGTCCAAGAATCGAGGGCTCTCTGGTGGAGCGAGCGATGGTGGTGGTGACATCGATCTACCCCGCTGCTCGGGTGAGTACGACCGCCGTCCTGGATAGGATCGATCAGTTGACACTGAACTCCGCGCATATTCTCGTTGCTGCGGCTTCGCTTCAGTATACGAAGCTGTCATTGGCGGTCGACTCCTCTCCGAGCTCCTTCGAATGATTCGAGACGGTGACCTTGACCTTGACCTAGAACGAGATCGAGAACGCGAACGCATATGCGCAGGAGATCGGGATCTGGGCCTTGAGCGAGGTGGCTCTCCCACATCCGACGTCCCCGCCCGCGTGTACGCAAACGAGTGCCACAACGATCGCTCTCGTGCCGGATTATCACGCAGCGATGCCAGCGACACGTTGCGCATTTCGAGCCACCGCTCGAACTTTTGGGTGTACTGCGCCATCGACTCTCCGGGCCATAGAATAACCGGAATCCGGACCATCGTCTCATGCGGACGCTTGAGATCGTCTTCGCGGATGAATCCGTGTCGAAGCTTGTACATCTCGTCTCGGAATGCATCCACTGAGATCACGCGTCTGGCGAGCAGCTCTCTGCGGAGATTGTCTGTGTTCGACCCCCGGCGTAAAGTGAACGACTGTTGAGGCGAGGGTGACCGGCGCACTTGGGGTGGCGACCTGTCAACTGGTGGAGGCGATGCAGCCCTGTACCGGGGCGACCTGGATGGCGAGCTTCTCCAGCGCTGCACATCACCGGCAGGTTGCTGCTGCACTCCACGAGGCGACGGGTCCCGAGTGTATTGACGCTGAGTGGGTGCAGCGCTCTGCGGGGGTTGATGCCAATTGCCATGTGCTTGGGGTCGTTCCCGGGAGTAGCTTCGATCACGATACTGCCTCTCCCCTACTTGTCTGGCCACATAAGGGCGTCCGTTGTCCGTCGGTGCACGATTGTCGTAGCTCGAGTGTACTCTGGGGTCCTCGCGATACACCCGCTGCTGCTGCTGCGGAGGCACCACACCAATGCGTCTCGGCAGTTGCAAGGACGGAGATCGGGATCGAGAGCGTGACCGAGAGCGCGAGGGAGCACGGGGCCCCCGCTGTTGTAGTTGCTGCTGTTGCTGTTGTGGCTGCCTTGACTCGCCTGGCCTCGCCACCCGCGTCTGCGCGAACTGCATGCGGCAGTTGCGCTCGGCCACGGGGTCCTCGCGCATGGACGCCAGCGACAGTCGGCGCGACGCCAGCCAGCGGCCGAACTCGCGCTCGTACTGCGCCAGACTCTCGCCCGGCCAGAGCGGCACGGGGATCTCCCGCGGCTGGCGGCTCCTCGACTCGCGCAGCTCCTGCCAGTACGCGTCCACGGACAGCACGCGCGTGGCCAGCAGCTCTCGGTGCGTCATGGGCACGTCCCTCGGCGACACCCGCCGGCCGTCCATACTTGGTTTACGCTATGTATTGAGCTCCTGCTCCTGGATTCTCTTTGATTTGTCTGAGACCAGTTTTTTTCTAGGTTTTCAGGGTATAGAAAAGAGAAGAGAAAAAAGTGTACGGCGAACGATTTTGTCCATCAAATAATTGTCCTTGATTGATTGCAGCATTTTCCTTATACCTTTTACAACGTTTTTGTAAGTGAAGAAAGCTTAATTTGATGCAATCATTCCAAGGTATTAGGAGTCATCAAAAATTATTCGTTTCAGCGTGTGCATTCGCTGATACGCAAATCGTCCGAGTCTCCCGAAAGTGCATGGCGACCGAGGAGGCGGTCTCGAATCCGAGCGCCGCGGCGGCGCCCAAGCCCATGCAGGAGCTCTTCCCCGTGCGCCACGTGCTGGGCATGCTGCAGCGCAACGAGCGCCTGGGCGACAAGCCCCCGCCGCCGCCCATCGCGCCGGCCCAGCAGCCCAAAGAACTCCAGGAGAACGTGGATTCCAACAAGACCCCCGACACCCGCGAGGAGGTTGTGGCCGGGTCCCCTCCCTCGCAGCAGGACGAGGCCAGCCAGGAGTCCTCCGACCCCGGCAAGGGGGAGGCGCCTGGCACGCTGCTGCTCTGCTTCAAGTGCGGCAAGGGCTTCGTGTCCGCCACGAGTCTCCGAACGCACCTGGCCACCGAGTACCCCTGCAACCAAGGACTCACCATCTCGCTGCCCCAGGGGGAGGGCAAAATGGAGTCCAAGACGTGCTTCAAGTGCGGCAAGACCTTCGCGAGCTGGCAGGGGCTAAGGGGCCACCTCAACCGGATCAAGCCCTGCGACCAGGAGAAATCGGCACCCACGACGATTCGGCGACGCCCTGCTGCGTCCAGGACGTGCACCAAGTGCGGCAAGACGTTCTCGAGTGCACAGAGCCTGAGGATCCATATGAACAGAGTCAAGCCGTGCGACCAAGACAAACTCAGCGTGTCGACCCCGACGACGCCACCGGCCAGTACGCCACCGAGTACACCGCTCATGATTAACGAGGAGGAGCTCAAAAAGGAAGCGGAAAGAAAGGCGAGGGCGAGGTACCAGGCGCGTAAAGCCTATCTGAAGAAACGTGGACGACTTGGTGAACTGGGCGATCCCCCCACCCTGTTTTACATATCGAGAAGAAACGGACACGGAGCGGGGAATGAAAATGGTTCGAAACCTGATCTGAAGAGAACTGCCCCGGAGGAATCCTCACAAGAGAGTGACAAGGTGGAGGGCTCAAGTGATGAAAACAAACGGCCACGTGTGGAGGAGACAGAGTCCCAGGAGAATGTTTCCACCGACTCACCTTCTGACGTATCTGGATTGATTCAGCCCAATATCTCCACTCCTTCACAGTCAGAGCCCGGAAAGACAACCCAGCCTGGTGTTCCAATGCTTGCACAGCCAGTGATTCATCCGGCACCGCTGCCTAATCCTCCTCGGCCAGCGCATTCAGTGTTCGGTAAGACGTCGCAGCCCACTACCCCTACGTCTGCCAAGTCAGTGATCCGCAAGACGGCACCCCCTAGTGATGGAAGTTTCGTGCATCGTTCAAGCAAAGGGCACGGTGGTGATCTCCTTGCGGGAGGATGCAGTTGCCCCCCGTGTGTTCGAAGGTGGGCAAGGAAGCTAATGAACCGCATGCAGCAGCTTGAGGACGAAGTGCTGACGTTGCGTCAAAGAAAAGCTGTCGGGGTTGAGAATGGATCTGGTCACGAGACCAGTGCTGACATACCCACGGCTGGATTACGGACTAACGAATCGACGCAACGTCAATCTGCGGCAATACTCCTCTCTTCGCCTGCGAATACTGGTGCTTCCTCAAACAGCAATATTGGTGTCGCCGGTGTGCCCCAGGCGAAACCAGCAGAAATTTTCAGAGCACTTGCCAACTCGAGCAGCGCGTCAACGTATTCGCAGCGAACAGAGAGTGTGGCGAGGCAGGACTCGAATGTGTTAGCTGAGGCAGCTCAATCCTTACAAAATGGTGGTCGTGCCGAGCAATCGCAGCAGCACGCAAACCCGGCTGCATCTTTCCTGTTGGGACTGGGCTCTGACAAGAGAAGTCTCGTGGATGCCTACAGCCACATGAACGACCAGATCTTGCTGAACGAAAGAACGGTCGAAGACTCCACCGGACACGTCCAGATCCTAATGAGTATTGATCAAGGCGCTGCGATGGATTTCCGTAAGCAGATCGCTGAGCTTCGCATGTCTATTAGTGCTGAGAAGAGCAAACGTGACATCACGGTTGCGACTCTGATTGCCCACGAATGGAAGCCTCGAGTCGACGAGTTCAAAGAGCTGCTGGAACGCTCCGAAGCGCAAGATTCACCTACTGAAGAGCAATCGCTTCACGCCAAATGGTCCGACATCGCGAATCAAGTGTCCTTGAAAGACAAAGCTATCTCTGACTTGGAGAAGCGAGTGGACTCTCTCGGAGAATCTGGCGGAAGCAGTCGCTCCCGATACGCGGAGATGGGCGAGCTGTCCAGCAAAATGGCGGCCGAGTACGCTGCCAAGATGTCCCTCGAGAGTGAGCGTGAAAGCGTATATCTTGGTCTCGTGAATTCCAGCACTCGCATTCGCGCACTAGTGAGGAAGGCGTTGGTGTGATACCCGAAATGCATTTTTCGTCCAGAAGTTGAGTAAGGACTTTTCCGTCCGTAGTACTACTACTACTAACATTTCATCCATGGTAACGAAGCCACAGCGTACTATTCGAAAGCAAACCCTGCCGTAGTTTATTGGTGGTAACGTGATTCCAGTGCAAGTCAAACAATGATGTTGGTGTCCACCATACTTCAAGTACATGTAGTAGTAATTAAAGATTGATGTACCTAACCTTCTGCACTGATAAAGCTCGCGTTTGATGCCGAAGAGAGGACAAGACATTATTGTTGCGAACCCAGGGTCGTTTATAGCTAAACAATGACTTTTACATCCCCTTATCGCTTTTGATGGTAACGTATCATTCCCACAGTAATTGCTCCGTTCTGATGAGCTTAGGATCCACGCAACAGGTTCTTGCTCGCTTTGCCCCAATAAATAAATAAATGACGCTAGTGGTGGTGTGCGGCAAGAAGATAGTGCGCATGCCGAGAGTTTCTGACCTTCCTGTCGCGCGCGTGGCCTGAATGGCCGAGTCGCTCCTTCCTCCGAGCGGCGTTGTGCTGGATTTGCAGCAGGTTTCTGCTGGTTGTCTTGATAATATGTCGCCACACACTCTACGAGAAGTACTTCTGCTTGATGTACGGATAGTAGACAATGATAGCCACGAGAAACACAGACATTCGATCAAGAATGCCACACGTCCGACTCCCCTCTGGAAAATAAAACGCCGACGTAGTCACCTTGGCCATCTGCCGAACGTGAGCCATCCACAGTCGACACCATTGCCCCAACGCGATGGCACAAAACAGCACGATCACTTCTGCAGCATTAAAATCCGATCCTCCCGAGCCCAGGCGCACAGCCATAATCATAATTGCACCACATGCCAGCGAGATGGCCAGCGCTTCCACGTCCTTTGTGGTGGCTTCCGATTTCAAAAGAGGATGTCGACACCACTTGAAAACCTGTGGCCAGTTGAGCTGCAACTCCTTGGCGAGACTGTCCCCCACGTCAGCTGACAACACCACGAGCACGAAAAGCGCGAGCTGGTTCCTAAACGACTGGTTCATCGTCTGGTCGATCAAGTCCGCGAAGGCGATGAGCGGCGACACGATACACACGAGGCCGAGGACGTCACACAGGACGAGCAACAGGCTCTGCATGACGACCTTGCTCGTCACGACCCGGAACACGATGATGATGATAGCGCCGGCCAAGATGATAAACAGCGGGTCCACCTGCGCGTCCGAGGCGATGACGTCCACCTGGAGCTTCAAGTACGCGTTCATGCTGGCCACCAGCACGCACGCCTGGTACACGATGAGCACGACGGCGTCCGCTCCGGAGGGGGCGAGCGAGCTGCAGAAAATAGACACGAAGGCGGCCTCCACGGACGCCCCAACCATCATGCGCCAGCCCGAGGCCGGGTTGCTGCCGTCGAACACGGAGCTCTCTACTGCGTAGGCCAGCGCCACGCTCACGACGGCGCCCAGTGTGGCCAGCAAGAAGGCGGCGACGTACCATCGCCCGCAGCATATCCTGTCGGCCAGCGGCGCGATGGCGAAGCTCTTGGCGCGCATGGCCTCGTTCAGCAGGCTCTCCCTGGGGTCCTCTCTCCGGAGGGGCTGGTCCTCCAGCGCGCGCAGTCTGCGCGCGTCCTCCTCCGCCTGCTGCGCCTGTGTCTGTACTGTCTGAGTCTGTGTCTGTAGTCCTGCGTCCTGTTGTCTGCTGACGGTCGGAACCGTTGTTGTCGCTGTCGCTGTCGTTGTGGTCGTAGGGTTCGTGGACGCGTCCTCGTGCAGATTCACGGCCAGCAGCAGCCGCTGGCGGATGCGGAAGGCCAGCCAGCTCCACTCGACGGCGCCCACGGCCAGCAGGAGCTGGCCCAGGAAGAGCAGCAGGTAGGCGTCCCCCACCTCCACGAGCGCCACGACGGACCCGGGCAGCAGCACGAACGTCAGCACCGAGAAGAGCGTCGGGAGCGCGTGCGCCGAGCACGCGGCGTGGCACGGCGGCGGCCGCTCCGACAGCTCCGACATGAATAATTACTGGGGGAATAACGACTGGGGCTCAGTATGGGGGACTTTTGTTTTATGCGTGCATAGGGCTGGGGAGCAGCCGATTTTGGACCACTCAGCAGGCGCGATACATGGACGTTCACGCTCATTGGACGAAAACAAGGATGGGCGAGTGGACGCCTGACTGGCTTGTTCCCATCTGGCCGGCTCTGGCCCCTTAATCTCGCTGCCCTTGCAATCAAGTGCGAACAAGAGCGGTGAAGCGCCTGGAAGCGGAGCGTTAACGGTGCAACCACCTGCTGCTGCTGCTGCTAGCCGAGCGAGCGCTATGTCGATGCTCGGCGCCCTCCAGCAATGTTCCGAGTGTCGCTCGCTGCAACTCCGTCCGACTCGCGCTCGTCGTGCGAAAAAAGCGGCGGGTCTGTCGGCATTGCTGCACTCGACCTCAAGCTATCGACAGTTTGTACCCCCGCGCGCCTTGAAGCCAGGCTTGATGGCTGGGGAAGTCGCACCGCAATGCGGTCGTTGAAGCAGACGGGTGTGGTGCTGGCTGTGCTGGCGTCGAACTTGACAGCAGACAGCGAGCCGAGCTCGCCGGGGTTCACCGCGTTTACGAGCTGCATGCGAAACTCTGTACCACTCCAGCTCGATTTGCGACCCATTTTTGCAGAGTGCCCATTTTTTCTCGTCGACGCATTGCCTTTTGAAGGACTGAGCTTCGAGCTTTGAACCCTTGCCGATGCACCATGGTTTTTGCGTACATTTACAGTAGTAAAGATGGATTATAGGAATCCACGCGAGGAAGGTCGCTAATGGCAGAGATATTTCGGTATGCGAAGACTCACAACCACGTTGTTGTTTGTGTAAGCTAACCGCATTCACCCGTGCGATTATGGTTCGCAACGCATAAGCTCAACAGAATTCTGCCCGAATAAGGAACGGGTGTACAACTAATAGCCTCACATATTTAATATTTTCCAGTCGATGTGGCGATAGGGGGATGTGCAAGGTACTGCAAGGTACTGAGGTACTAAGGTGAAAAATCCAGTGCCAATCATCAGCTCTCCACCCTCGTTTGAAAAATGGTGCGCATTTAGCGATCTTACTAGACTTCAAACTACATGTACCGTAGTGGTAGACTCGCACTTTTGCTTTTGCACCTCACCCCGCAAGCCCACCTCCTCCCCCACTCCACCCATGAAGTCCACACCGTCCAAGCGTCTCCGCCTCACTTGGTCTGAGAAAGTGGGCATCCTCGACAAGGCAGCCCGCACACCTGCTCTCTCCTACAGGGGCCTGGCTGAGTGGGCTGTGACGGAGTTCAGCCTCCCGGCCGCACCAGGCAAGATAACGATATGCCGCATAATCAAGTCAAGTGCAGTCCTGCTGGGGCGGCCGCTGGAGAAGGACCAAGGAATCATTCGTTGTACTAAGCGACACATTCTATCCCGCATCATCTCTAGACCGGCTTGGTGAAGGGCTAGATAATCCTTACGAGGTCGACCAGTTGACAGCGCTGTTGTGGTGCGAGGATGCCTGGTCAAAGATTTGTGCTTCGACCATACGCCACTGTTGGAATCCTTCCGGACTTGTAGGTAAAGCTGCTCTTCAGTTCATTTTGAAATAACTAAATCAGTACATTGGAAAAGTATACTCAACTTAACATCAATTTATATATTCTGCGTCTTTATATATATCAGGCGTTCCTTACTCGGGCAGATTACTGTACTAGAGTACTGTACTACAGAATGAATCTTCGAGCGGAGGACATCTGGGCAAGCGAATCACGAGGACAGGGCGGACAGGGTTACGGAAAGCATGGGATTGGATGGACACGCTGTCTGTTGCCTGCACCGTGCAGGCTGCACGCATGGCTTCTCCAGACTTGGGAGTGAAGAAAGCTCGAGTGTTAAAGCCAAAAACATGGTCCATGATGGCGAAGGCTAGCGAAGATGGTCAAGGTCCCCTGTAGAAGTCGGCGAGGGTCGATTCAGAAGGTTCCCATTTCGTTAAAATGGGCTCCTTCTGTCTGGTCGATTGGTGGGATTCGTAATCCGAAGTGCTGAAATTGGGTAGGTGTCGTGTGCACTTGGAATCTGTATGGTGTCTTTTGCATCATTTTTAATCGAGGAGGGTGCAGAGACCGGGCAGAGATTAAAACGACAACTGTGCCCAGTCCACTGCCAGTCTTGTGCCTGCCGCGCGCCGCGTTCATCATACAGGCAATTGTCAAAGGCTCCCCCTCCCTCGCAACGTGAGGGCGGCTAGCTCGATACGAAGCTCGCCGCCCAGTCCGAGCGGCGGCGCATGGATCCGTCGGTCACAAGCTACAGCTCGCACTCGCTCCGCGCGCAGCCCCAGGAGCCGCTGCCGTCCAAGACCATAATCTCGGCCAAGGGGAGATTCTTCGTGCTCCTCGTCACCCTCGCAGCGTCGGCGCTGCTCCTCTCCTTCATCTTCTACTCCATCCTCGTGGGCCACTCGCGCTGGTCCGTGTACCTACTGCAGGTCTGCCAGGGCGTCGCTCTGCTGGAGAAAAGCTGGTGGCACTACCGCATCCGAGAGCGCTTCCTGGCCCCGTTAGAGACCGCGGTCGCAGCCGCTTTTGGCGCTGGGGACCTGGAGCGACCCCGTCCTGACCGAGCCCAGTATGAGCGCGAACTTCTCGAGAGAATGGAGCCCAAGTCGTACGCGATATCGAGACTCACAGACAGGTGGATGAAGGACGTCCGCGGCGCTGAGACCACCGTGGCCTTGGTCGCGGCATCGGCGGCGGCCGGCGTGAGCTCCATCGTCGCCGTGTACGTGGAGAGCGCAGTGGTCGTGTGTGCCGCTGTGGGAACGTTTGTCGCGGTGGCCGCCGCCTGCTTCGCTCCGACACTAAGCGACGGCTTTGCCATCTTCATCCACGAGGGAACTTTAACAGTCACGGCCATGAGCGCTATGATCGCGCATTACACGGAAACGAACACGGGCATGGCGATCCTGGACTACCTGTTTGTGGCGCTGTCCGGCTGGGTCATCATCGTGATCTCCCGCATCATAGCGACCAAGAAGGTGCTCGATTGTTTCCTTATGGCCACACTCGACACGGTCGCGATGCTCCACGTCACGGTCATCATAGTGGAAGTTGTGGACTTTGTGGAGCACCCTCTGGCTAGCAACCTCCCTCGCGAGTTCGCCGCCTTCTTCGTTACAGTGGCGTCGGCCGAACTGGGCCACTTCCTCTTCGATGCGGTGACGACCCAGCGGAGAGTCCGGTGTCTCCGGCGCTGGAGATTCCTAGGAGTAGCCGACTTCCTTACGTCGGTTCTGTTCGGCGCCGCTGGCATGCTGGCCTGGATGCTGTGGATCGCGCCCACCAGTATGAACACATGGAACATCATCACGCTTGTCGGCGCGGCGGCGCTGTCGCAGTTGGGGCGCTCGTTCATGACGCTGATCCACGAGACGGCCATGGCGCCGCCGTGGAACCGCACCACCTTCACGATCTGGAACAACGGCATCATGGAGCTGATGAACCCGTTCCTCGTCGGGTGGATCGTGTTCCACCCGTACGCCAAGACGATATTGGAGAATGCAGGTGGCTATTAAGTTAGGAGAATAGGGGGCTGGGGCTACGCTGCGCGCAAGCAGCGGGTCAAGCGGTGGAGTATTTATTGAGGGCGAAGACTGCGGGGAAGATTATTAAGCTAAGCGCCGAGCGGCGAACGATATGAATATAATGGTCTCGAAGACGGTTCAACAGGTTTGACTGTGCTATTGCTTGTTGGCATTTAAGGCAAGATCATCACTTCATCGACTCCGCCACGGTGGTCCAGCCTCCTGCGCTGCTGTTGTTGTCCTGTGTCTCTACTGGTGAATCTGCGTTGTTCTTGGGCTCAGCAGACTTATCGCCGCTGCTGCTCGCCTGCTGTTTCTCCGCTTGCTCCTTCGCTCGCAACTTCTCCGCCGCATTGAAAACGCCTGCAGCACGTAGCCACAACGTTTCGTTATTCTCTTTGCCACGATACCATCGATAGTATCACAGTGGTCCCAGTTTACCGCACGAACACGTACCGTTGGTCTGCTTCTTGCAGTTAAAGCACCGCGACGTTTTCTTGAAGTGCTTTAGCGCGCACGCTTCACAGAAGAAGTGGCCGCAGCTGTATGAAGCGCACACAATTGGTAAATGACAGCGTTAGGTCGTTAGTCGGCGATGTGCCTATCAACTCTCGTTATACAGCAGTACACGTACATCGTCTCCACTGCGTTGTGGAAGGGAGAACGGCAGATTGTGCACGCAAACTGCTCTTCCTTGTCGCTCTTAGCGGCCTTCTTGTCTTCGTCGTCGCTCTCCTCGTCGGGGTCTGCCCAAAAGCGACATACACGTATACAAAGTTTTTGTCAAACCTAACGGTCGTAATGGCAAACACAGCAAAATGTTGTACGCACCACGGCCCTCTAGAAGGCGCTTCTGCCGCTTCTTCTCCTTCTCCGCGTATTCCTTCTCAATCTGCCACCCACTCTTGTAGTCGCCGCGGTCGTGGAGAAACTTGCAACTGTCGCCATAGCCGCAGAACCCTGTCTCCTTGTAATCTTTGCAAACGTCGGGCTGGTAGTCGAAGCGGCAGATAGCGCGCGCCCACGTTTGCGCTCGGATAGGACCCTGCGTGCTGTAGAGATCGGATCAACAGTATTAGCTTAGTAAAGGAGGCACCATAAAGGAGAGCCGCACAGAGTGTATCCGTCAGAAAAGCGTACCCTGTGTACTTGTTCATGCCAATCTGCGACTCCTTCTTGGTGATGTAGCTCTTGTAGGCGGCCTGACCACGGTACACCTTGCCGCTATCCGCATCGGCAGTGCCATCCTGATTCGCCTTGATGCTGCGTTCCATCACAGCACGCGCATCACTGCAATTCACAATAAAGAAGCAGCAAATGCGTAAGCCCCCATCGACATTCACCTCCAGTTCTCTCGCTCTAGCTCACCGGTCCTTCTCCGTGTCGATCTGCGTCTCGTAAGTGGCGTCGCCTGCATACTGCTGCGGGACGATCTCGCGCTCCGACTCGATCTGCCGCGTCTGGACCACGTTCTTGATTCGCTTCACTCCTCCAGTCTAATCAGCAGCATTGCAGCAATGAGAGGGTGGAGGCGATAGTAACCGAGTCTTTACTGCACTGTACCGAGAACGTGTTGATGGCGCGACGGTCAGAGGCCACGGGGACAACGGGCACGTCCTCTTCCGCATTGGACCCGCTCGGACGCTGCTCGTCTTCGTCTTCGGCGACGCGGCGGCGCTTGTTCTTCTTGGGCTTGGCGCTGCGGAACATGGTCTCTGGTCGTGTAGTGGCTGTGGCAATTAGACCGATCGCTTTAGACGGGATTTGGGTAGGCGTACGTAAGCAGTATTGCGTACGTAAGATTGGAAGGGATGCATGCAACCAAGGGGAGAAGAAGAAGGCACAAAGAGAATAAAGCTCTGTCGTTTATTAGGCTGCAACGACTACGCTAATGCACTGAGGTCGAGACGGCGCTCGATCTGCTCGGTCATCATCTACATCCTGGCGGTTCACAGGGCATGGTTCTGCTCGAGCAGGGGCTCGAGGTTGCCGGCCTTGTGCAGCTTCTGCACGTCCGAGTTGCCGCCGATGGACTTGCCGCCCACGAACACGTTGGGCACGGTGCTCTGGCCCGTGATCTGCTCGAGCGCGTCCTGCTGCTCGCTGCCGCCGGCGATCTGGTCCAGCTCCACGACGTCGAACTTGGCGCCCAGCTGCGTCAGCAGCGTCTTGGTCTTGGTGCAGTACGGACAGTAGCTCTTGCTGTACACCACCACGGGGGAGGCGGCGATCTTGGCCTCAACGGTCTCCTTGGCGCTCACCATTCTGCTCTTGTAGTTGTTGTCTGTCGGACTTGTGGGCTTGGAAGCTAATCTGAAAGTGAGCTTTTGGGAGGCGATGGCTGCCGTCCTGCCCGACCAATCATAGCGTCCCATATTCGTGACACGTCATTGGAGGGAAATGGATTGCATCAGCCTCGCCAAGGTCGGACTTGGGCATCGCCGCCCAGGACGACAAATGCGTCCGCTTCATAGCGAGAAGCATCGAGGACGTTCTGGAATGCGCCAGCGTGAGATGCAGCGACGCGTGCTGGTTGCTTGTGTACTGTATCGCGGTGGCGAGGCACATGGTGGCAAAAAGAGTGAATTTGAGTTTGTTTTGCTTGCTGTCGACTAGCGATTCGCAGGTGGTTCAGTCGGTTGACACGTGAGCTCGCGTCACTCACTGCGTGTGCGGGTGGGTCAGATTGAAGTTCGCCGTGGACGGCGCCATGCCGAAGCCGTCGGGCACTCTCCGCTCGGGGAAGTGGTGGCGCAGCAGCACCTTCGACAGCGCGTTGTGGTGGATGCAGTGGTGCACGGCGAAGGCCAGCTCGCGGCTGAAGGTGGACTCAAAGTCGAACTCGCGCCCGTCCGCCGACAGCATGAACGCGGCGTGCACCGGACGCGCCAGGTCGCTCTGTGGCACGGCGCGCAGCGTCTTCTCCAGCTGCTCGATCAGCGCGATGGCGGCGTGGCGGTCCTTCTCCACGGGCGTGTGACGGTCGCGGATGTCGTAGCGCACCATGTTCTCGGCGCTGCCGCCTTGCTGCTCGGCGGCCAAGAGCTCGAGCGGCTTGCGCAGGTGGTCGAGCGAGTGGCGCGTGTGCTGCCCGACGGAGCCCTCGACCAGCGGGCTGTGGAATGTGTACACGTCGTCGTCCAGGCTGCGTAGGAAGGCCTTGTGCTGCTCCAGGATGGCCAGCACGCACACGGGCGCGCCCGAGCTGCCTGCAGCCATGGAGCTCATGCGAGCTAGCCCCTGGCGCTGCGCCCGCAGCGCGGAGGCGAAGCGGCAGCGCAGCATTGGCTCAACGGGATGAAATGGAGATCTGATGATTTTGATCAACGGAAAAGAGACCTTTGGCCGCGTCTATGTGTTGGGTCCCAAATGCAACATACTGAAAGCAATATATATTTAACCTGGTTTTTTGCATGACAAATTGTGAGTTGAAGTGCTAGGATTATCTGCGCTACAGGAACCATACCAGCGGTACATTCTCGAGCGGAGCTGAAAGGATGGGAGTCCACGATAAAACACACGAGGTAGAGCCAACAGCAATTGATAAGGAGGGCGATTCAAGGCCACGGAGTCGATATCAGCAACAATACACTGCATTCACGACCACAGGGAACAGGATCCTGTGGATACGGCGACTTCTACAAGAATCTCCACGACCGCGGCGATTACAAGAGTGGGTGGCAGATTGAGAAGGAATACGCGGAGAAGGAGAAGAAGCGGCAGAAGCGCCTTCTAGAGGGCCGTGGTGCGTACAACATTTTGCTGTGTTTGCCATTACGACCGTTAGGTTTGACAAAAACTTTGTATACGTGTATGTCGCTTTTGGGCAGACCCCGACGAGGAGAGCGACGACGAAGACAAGAAGGCCGCTAAGAGCGACAAGGAAGAGCAGTTTGCGTGCACAATCTGCCGTTCTCCCTTCCACAACGCAGTGGAGACGATGTACGTGTACTGCTGTATAACGAGAGTTGATAGGCACATCGCCGACTAACGACCTAACGCTGTCATTTACCAATTGTGTGCGCTTCATACAGCTGCGGCCACTTCTTCTGTGAAGCGTGCGCGCTAAAGCACTTCAAGAAAACGTCGCGGTGCTTTAACTGCAAGAAGCAGACCAACGGTACGTGTTCGTGCGGTAAACTGGGACCACTGTGATACTATCGATGGTATCGTGGCAAAGAGAATAACGAAACGTTGTGGCTACGTGCTGCAGGCGTTTTCAATGCGGCGGAGAAGTTGCGAGCGAAGGAGCAAGCGGAGAAACAGCAGGCGAGCAGCAGCGGCGATAAGTCTGCTGAGCCCAAGAACAACGCAGATTCACCAGTAGAGACACAGGACAACAACAGCAGCGCAGGAGGCTGGACCACCGTGGCGGAGTCGATGAAGTGATGATCTTGCCTTAAATGCCAACAAGCAATAGCACAGTCAAACCTGTTGAACCGTCTTCGAGACCATTATATTCATATCGTTCGCCGCTCGGCGCTTAGCTTAATAATCTTCCCGCAGTCTTCGCCCTCAATAAATACTCCACCGCTTGACCCGCTGCTTGCGCGCAGCGTAGCCCCAGCCCCCTATTCTCCTAACTTAATAGCCACCTGCATTCTCCAATATCGTCTTGGCGTACGGGTGGAACACGATCCACCCGACGAGGAACGGGTTCATCAGCTCCATGATGCCGTTGTTCCAGATCGTGAAGGTGGTGCGGTTCCACGGCGGCGCCATGGCCGTCTCGTGGATCAGCGTCATGAACGAGCGCCCCAACTGCGACAGCGCCGCCGCGCCGACAAGCGTGATGATCAGGGTTTGGTAGTAGTCTCCAGAATAGTAGCGTTAGTAGGCATATTATGACTACTACTATTACTACTACTATAGCTTTGGGATTGGAGCCATTAGTAGTACTTTTTATTTAGTAGCCAAACGAAACATGGATAGTAGTGCTATTATCACTACTAATGTACCCATTCCTCAACCGACGGCAGATCGCAGGAGTGAGTGGCCACGCACCTGTCAGGATCCCTCATTAGGCTTCCAACTTCACGCAAACGTGCCATGAAGTGCGCGAAGAGTGATTTCCACCAAAAGTGCCATTTCCGTGCTGTGTATGCGGCCGACAGGTGCATCATTTGTGTGTGTGACAAATGCAAGCTAACGTTATCTCAAAGGTAACGCTGCTGTTCGTGGTCGCCTTTGTAGCTTCAATTGTACTAAGCAGATCGCCATACTGATTTTGCGGCCGCACTCGTGTTACCAGGGACTTTAATGCGGAGATGCCGACTCCCAGGAGCCTACACTCAACTGTACATCTGAGAATCGTCCTTACTCTCAAGTATTCTCCTGACTTCTGAGTAAGAGTAACATGCTTCAACTTTCGAGTACACTATTTCTTTTGAAGTTAGTTTGCTGTATAAACTAGAAGCTAGATACATCAACGTAAGGTGCTGGTTGTTGCACTGTCACAAGCGAAGTGAATAGCATATTAGTGGGTCTCAGTTCTGGCAGCAGCAAGATAGCGCTCGCCGAAAACCCTCCAAATTTCTCCCAATCAGAGACGGAACGAACTGAGACCCCCTTTGCAGTTCGGCAGCAGCAAGATGCCTCATGCGTGGTCTTCTTGCTCATTTAGCCTATTGCTCAACTACATAGTGCTCTCATACATATATACATGTTATAGGTGCCCAGCAGCGTGCTGCGGCAAGTTGTCACATGCTTTCGATGCGAGGACTCACTGCTACGGGGTCGGTGGAGGTCAGATTGAGCCCGCGGCGGTCGATTCGCTCAACCCCAGCAGCCCCATGCTATCTGATCTAACGAAAACACATGTGGAGGACTCATATACGTCGGGGGAACGTCGGCTCCCGCTGCCGTAGCTCCTGGGGCGGTCCGGCAATAGGTGGGATCCATCTTGCTGCTGCCGGCGCTATACTGCACCAAAATCGTGGCAGTATGGAAAGGGGTCGGCACTGCCGACTCGGCAGCAAGATAGCAACCGAGTTTTAACCAATCACAGCTCATATCCTTCAAGATTTGTAAGAGCGCAACTTAAGTATCTTGCTGCTGCCAGAACTGAGACCCACTACCACTAGCGCATTACGGTAAGCACCCCACATGTGCGACTAACGTTATACATGTATTACAAGCAGTCTGGGGTGGTGTTTGTACAGTCTTTGGCTTGACGACGCTTAACTTTCCTATTAACCTCTTCTCGTCAGTACATGTATGCCGATGATCTCCTCCTCATGTATACTTGCGCTGTGCCTTCCTCCTCTTTTTTCTAGGCTGCCATACTGGGCATGGCATCTTTCCAAAGAAACCAGAAGCCATTTGCGAAGTTACTCAGAAGTCATCACTTTACTCTAAATCAAGTACCTCACTCTATCGCTTGTGATCGAGCAATGCGCCGACCGCAATATTCAGTCAAGGTAGAGTGCAATAACGAAGATCGTGTGAAATAGAAGACGCAATATAAAGGTTTGGAGGGTTGAGCAGCTTTGAGGAAGCATTTACGTGTGCTGTTGGTTCGCGGAGGATCGCGAAAACTTACTCGTGCTTGAATGCTGCTCGTCGCCAAGCGCGTCTAAACCGGGTCTTTCGTGAGGGATCCTCTTAGGATGACAACAGACAGCGCGCACCTACAGTTGTAGTTCATACTTCGCATATGGAGGCCAGTAAGCACCATTGCGGTCGGAATTCGGAATGATGGTCAAATGGTCATAATTAGTAGTCATATTAGTAGTCATATTAGTACCACCGATGCCTCACTACTAATAGATATATTATTCTACAATTGCCAGAATTTGGATAGTAGTACTACCAAACCCTGGTGATGATGTTCCACGTGTTCATACTAGCATCCAGGCCAGCATGCCAGCGGCGCCGAACAGAACCGACGTGAGGAAGTCGGCTACTCCTAGGAATCTCCAGCGCCGGAAACGCCGAACTGGTCGTCACCACGTCGAAGAGGACCGAAATGAGGCGCGAGGTTGGTTGCAGGCCAGCACGCACGAGTGCTCCATGAAGACCGTCACGTGTGTCCGCTCTCAGGATACCACAGGAAGCGAATGTGTACAGTAAAATAGGTACAGTGCCACACATTTTTTTTGCAGATTACTCAGCCGAGGAATTACCATGATCCAGTAGAAAAGTACTGGATCGCCCCCCAGGCCGACAGCCATTTTCTTCATACAGTAAAAAAATCCTAAGTACGCCCGGCACGCCACTTGCGAACCTATCAACCATTTATGGGCTAACTTCGAGCTCTCGGTTTATTTGCGGGACACCTGAAATAGATACGTGGGAGGTAAGATTTCGAAGGCTAGTGCTAAATAAAAACCAAGTAGACTTGAATAATAAATAATTCTCTAAAGGGTGATTCACAGCTATATTCTGCTGCATTGTGCAAATGTCCAAGTCAAGAGCAAGAAACCCCCCAAACTATGGCTCTGCTCGCTTTTCACTCGACGTGTCTGATCTCGAAGCTGCCAAGGAGTTGGGACTACTCAGGGACGATGTTGCAGTCGAGTCGACGAACCCGACAAGCTCAACGTATGGCTTGACCTACCAGCTCCGAGAGAATATTGCCAATTCAGTCTTTTCTTCAAAAAAAGCAGTCCACAGCAAGCGCAAAGATTTGGCTGTGAGGTGCGGCTTCCAGATTTTTGTGAAGCAGACCAGTGTGAAGGCCGACAACTCCGGAAATGCGAAATTTGCGTGCAAGGCGCTCCATGGAACGCAATATTTCGACCGGACTACACCAGCTGCCCAACTCACGTGTCCGTTTTTCGTGAATGTTCACGGGAAATCGGGGAAGTGGAAGATAACCCAGGCAAATTTTGCGCACAATCACCTCAAGTTCGTTGGTAGTGCCAAGGCCCCTTGTGTTGAAGGGTCCATCCCGTTGCCGTCCAAGCCCATGCGGAATACCACGCAGCAGATAAGCAAGCTGACAGCGATTGTCGAGACCGAGATGCTTCCCGCCCACGATGGATCTACGGCTTCTATGTCAGGCGCCGCTATCAGGAATTTTCTGAAATCGAAAGGAGCGGACGTAAGCGCTACATCGGTGTCCAGAATGAAGCAGAAAATTGACGACAAAATTCACGGCGACTTGGTAGAAAGTTACCAAAAACTGCCGGCGTACTTCGAGTTGATGGCGCACAAGAACCCCGGATCGGTTTGGAGAGTGGAAACTGCCGCGGACGGATCGTCGTTTGGTCGAGCGTGCTTCATCCCTAACGCTGGTATTCACATTGCCCAGAACTGCAAAAAGATGGTCGGCTTTGACGGGGTCCACCTTAAAGAGGAAATGCACGAACAGGGCATTTATCTGGTAGCTACCGTGAAAGACTACAACAACCACATCGTTCCAGTTGGACTCGCGCTGGTTTCACAAGAGGACAAGGCCAATTGGATTTGGTTCCTGGGAGCATTCAAGGAGGCAGTTGACTGGGAAAGTTCACGATATTGTCGGATAGACAAAAAGGTCTGCTTCCAGCTGTCGCGACAATTTTCCCAAACGCTGGCCATCGATACTGCCTGCGGCATATCATGGACAACATTAACCGGAAATGTTCCAGGTTGTCCCAGGAAGACCGTGCGTGGGTATGCCGAATGGCACGCAGCGACTGTGAAAATGACTATAAGCTGTATCGAAGTGAACTCGCCGTGAACAACCCTGCCGCTGCGAATTTTCTGGACGAAATCGAACGTGCTCACTGGGTGAAGTACAGTTTCCAAGAAAAGTTTAATCTCCCGACTTTCGACGAAATAACATCAAATTTGTCAGAGCAAGCGAACAACTGGATGGGTAAAGAGCTTCGGACCGCCAAACCCTTGGACGGATTCCACTTGTACTTCTTGAAGCTGAGTCAACTGATGTCCAAAAGGCGACAATTGATTGTAACGTGGACAAAATCTGGCGCACTCTCGGATTTAGTCCCCAAGTTGTTAGAGCGACGTACAGATCGCCAAGCTACAGCTGATATGTGCGAGTTTACACCCCTTCTCGAGGGTGCGTACAGCGTCTTGTTCAAGGGCCCTGTTGCCATACCAGGATATGTGCACCCTGACCGGGTAGTGGATTTGCCAGCGCTGGAGTGCACGTGCGGCAATTGGCAAGACCAAATGTTCCCTTGTGTCCACGCAATTTGCGCTGCTTCAAAGGATGGCCGACGAATCGAAGACTTGCATGACGCCAAGCGTATGTCGATCGAGCACTTCCGCGACACGTACACATTCAAATTTCTCCCTTGGCCGACAACAGCAACCTTACAGCGGGACGACACAATTCTTCCTCCACAACTTGATTCCACTCCTGAACGGATTGGTAAAAGAGGGTTGAAGCCGGGGAAGAGGCCACAACACAAGCGAAAGATTGTGAAAAACGCGCTGTAGGGACAAGAATAAGCTTCGTCGGGCAAAGCCAATTTATACTTTATCGATCTGTATTTTTGACAAACAACACTTCATAATTAATAGATATTGTGCTTTCCGACAATTCTAACCAAATATGCAAGTGTTGCTGAGTCATATTTGGGTAAGGTATATTAAAAATCTAAACCGATAGATCTCTAGTGTTGTGCCCTAAGAACACGCGAGTAAAATATTTCGTGAAAATCTCTTAAACTCTAGAAGGAGTAGGAACTCTACGAATGTACCACTCCATGGTACACCCTTTTTGTATAATTTAAGCCGCAATGGTGCAATATGCTACGTTGATCTGCAATCTGAATTTTGCAATTTAACTACGTTAAATTTAGCCAAATCACAACCTGACCTCCAGGCTGAAGTCTACTGTATTTATTTTAAGGCAACACTTAGAATAGAAATAGGCTGCGAACTACATTTTCAGCGCTTCGGCAAGCCCCATTCTGCTTTGTGCTCAATGCCACGCCTTAACCCACGACAGCGCCACGCCCGGAACATCCAGCGCCGCCTGGACGGCTCGTTTTACCGTCTCCGACTGAATCCCGGTATTTCCGCTCATGACGTCAGCGACTAAGACACCGACGAGCAGGAAGAGGAAGAATCATCAGTCGGGGGTGATCTCCGAGAAGAACGACGTAGGGGTGGTGGCCTCTTCGCAAGCAATCGAAGGGCCCAGAGAGGCGTGGATGGGCAGCTATATGAGGTAGAGCGAATATACGCGAAAAGGTGGAATCGAACGTGCTCACTGGGTGAAGTACAGTTTCCAAGAAAAGTTTAATCTCCCGACTTTCGACGAAATAACATCAAATTTGTCAGAGCAAGCGAACAACTGGATGGGTAAAGAGCTTCGGACCGCCAAACCCTTGGACGGATTCCACTTGTACTTCTTGAAGCTGAGTCAACTGATGTCCAAAAGGCGACAATTGATTGTAACGTGGACAAAATCTGGCGCACTCTCGGATTTAGTCCCCAAGTTGTTAGAGCGACGTACAGATCGCCAAGCTACAGCTGATATGTGCGAGTTTACACCCCTTCTCGAGGGTGCGTACAGCGTCTTGTTCAAGGGCCCTGTTGCCATACCAGGATATGTGCACCCTGACCGGGTAGTGGATTTGCCAGCGCTGGAGTGCACGTGCGGCAATTGGCAAGACCAAATGTTCCCTTGTGTCCACGCAATTTGCGCTGCTTCAAAGGATGGCCGACGAATCGAAGACTTGCATGACGCCAAGCGTATGTCGATCGAGCACTTCCGCGACACGTACACATTCAAATTTCTCCCTTGGCCGACAACAGCAACCTTACAGCGGGACGACACAATTCTTCCTCCACAACTTGATCCCACTCCTGAACGGATTGGTAAAAGAGGGTTGAAGCCGGGGAAGAGGCCACAACACAAGCGAAAGATTGTGAAAAACGCGCTGTAGGGACAAGAATAAGCTTCGTCGGGCAAAGCCAATTTATACTTTATCGATCTGTATTTTTGACAAACAACACTTCATAATTAATAGATATTGTGCTTTCCGACAATTCTAACCAAATATGCAAGTGTTGCTGAGTCATATTTGGGTAAGGTATATTAAAAATCTAAACCGATAGATCTCTAGTGTTGTGCCCTAAGAACACGCGAGTAAAATATTTCGTGAAAATCTCTTAAACTCTAGAAGGAGTAGGAACTCTACGAATGTACCACTCCATGGTACACCCTTTTTGTATAATTTAAGCCGCAATGGTGCAATATGCTACGTTGATCTGCAATCTGAATTTTGCAATTTAACTACGTTAAATTTAGCCAAATCACAACCTGACCTCCAGGCTGAAGTCTACTGTATTTATTTTAAGGCAACACTTAGAATAGAAATAGGCTGCGAACTACATTTTCAGCGCTTCGGCAAGCCCCATTCTGCTTTGTGCTCAATGCCACGCCTTAACCCACGACAGCGCCACGCCCGGAACATCCAGCGCCGCCTGGACGGCTCGTTTTACCGTCTCCGACTGAATCCCGGTATTTCCGCTCATGACGTCAGCGACTAAGACACCGACGAGCAGGAAGAGGAAGAATCATCAGTCGGGGGTGATCTCCGAGAAGAACGACGTAGGGGTGGTGGCCTCTTCGCAAGCAATCGAAGGGCCCAGAGAGGCGTGGATGGGCAGCTATATGAGGTAGAGCGAATATACGCGAAAAGGTGGATCAACGTAAGAGTATATTATCTCATTCAATGGGTTGGGTACCGGGAGCTTACATGGGAACCGGGAAGCCACGTTCCGATGCGCCTGAAGCTACGGCTCGAACGCGAATCGATCGACCTCATCTGGGTCTACCAATCGACAAGAGGGAGACGTCGGACTCGCCATCGACGACCGACACGACGCAGCGCAAGGATCCAGTCTCGCAGAAGTAGGTAGATACGTCTTGATAAATACGCATCACGAACTTAGCAAATACTGTGACAGTAGTTTGTTTTTCGGTCGGCCTCGGGGGCGATCCAGTACTTTTCTACTGGATCATGGTAATTCCTCTTACTCAGCCTGTTGGTCGACTCAGATTTTTAGTCAGGACTAAATTTGAGCACGCCTCCCTGTCGCTCCCTATCCTTCGACGGATGACGATCGCCGGCGAGCGGCCCCGTTCTCAGCCAGAGTTGGAGCACGGGAAATGGGCGACCGCGATGCTGTCAAGCAGAGCCAAGCTAATACTCGGTGCAGTGTATAGCGACAGCACCACGACTGCGTTACTATATTAGTATACGCGCGGCTAACGCGGTGGATGCAAAAGACGGCACATGACGATCTTCAACTCCTGAGAGCATACAAAACTGTAAGTGTGCAGAACCTAAAGCTCTGGTGGATGGGCTCGGTGTACCAAATATTATTTCCAGAGGCGACAAAAAAGCGCGCGCAGCGAAAGATTGTGCAGGCGTGATTCGCACAACACCTCTCCGATACTACAGTATTTATTGATGCAGATTATAGTCGTTTGGTCGGGGCGGCCGCAAACCTCACTGCGGGCACCGCGTCGCTGGCGATGGCTGTGCTCGTGACAAAAGTGCGGCGTGCTTACGCTGTGGCTTACGAACGCTGACGAGCATTACTTTCTCGCCACCTGGGCGAGGCTCTCGTCGAAACTGAAATTGTTGTGGCAGTCCAGTAAATAAAGCGCCAGTGCGCAAATCAACAGAAAACAGCGGGTTCGGAGACCTATTTTTAGTCCCGCCACCATCCCACCTGCGGCACGGGACGGTGTCTTTGCCCGGCTGGCCAAACATAGGGACGAATTCGCAGTCTCTCTCTTCAGAAGGCACACTCTGCACGGGTATTGTTGGCGCTGGTTTCTGCTGACGTTGCTGGGGAGAAGCTTACGCTCAGGCACTGGCGGGATTGCGTCGAGTTCCCTAACCCGGAACCAAAACACGTATACCAAAGTCAAAAATTAGTCAGATCAACAGATCCCCGCCGCCAACCCATACAAATCCCCAGTGTGCGTTCCCCCCTCTCGCTGCCACTGGCTCTTTTTTTGTTTGCTTTACGGTATGGACGAATCAATTTCAGCCGAGGTTTTAATATCTGGAAGGACGCGGTCTTACTGGGAGCAAGAAAAAAATACGTGTGCACAAAATACAGAGGTTTTTCGCGGTCGTTTTTCCACGGGGGGGGGCGTTCGCTGGCCTTCACCACACTTGTAAACCGCCCCCGAGAAACAGGAAGCTCCCCAGCCTCACCTCCAGAGACCATGAGCATGCGCGGACGACCCAGCAGCGGCAGCGGCGCCGCCAACCCCCGGCTGTCCAACTCACTGCACCGCTGCGCCATCGCGCTGTGCTCGAACCAGGCCGTGGCCGAGGGCGTGTGTTCCATGCACCTGTCGCGCAACGGCCGCGTGAGCGGCGGCGGACAGGGCGCCGTCATGGACAGCCGCGTCATGGGCTCGCGCGGCCTGCCCCCGTCCTCTGGAGGCATTGACGACGCCATGGCCGACGACCGCTACTACCGCACCAGCGCGCACGCCGCCATGCAGCCGCGCGGCGCCCCCACCACCAAGAAGCACAAGTCGTCGCCCGCTGAGCCCGTGAACCGCTACGTGATGGACAACTCGGCGCCCAGCGGCGGCCTGACGCGCGAGAGCCTCAACGAAATGGTGAACCAGATGCAGTACTCCAAGAACAACAGCATGTCGGCCTACGAGAACGACCCGTACGTGTCGGCCCAGGCCTCAAGCTCCACTATCGGCTCGAACCGCTCCGAGTCGGACGGATCCGTGGACGAGACCAACCTGCGCCGCGAGCGCAACCGCATCGCCGCGCGCAAGAGTCGCCAGCGCAAGCTGGACCGCATCTCGAACCTCGAGGACGAGAAGATGCGCCTCGAGCAGCACCGCGACATGCTGGTGCAGGAAATCCGCAGTCTAGAGAAGAAGGACTCGGGCGTCGCCTCCAACGTGGTGCTGACCATCACGGACAAGGAGTACCAGCAGCTGCAGAACAAGCGCCTGCAGATCATCAAGCACGTCGAGGAGGCCTACAACTCCGGCGACATCCTGTCCACCGTCAAGTACTTCCGCGACGACTCGATCGTCAGCGGCCCGCAGAACTCGTCCGTGCACCTGCGCGGCAAGGACGCGCTTGTGCTCGACTACCTGTGCACGACGTACCTGTTCGGTGACGTCCGTCTGCACCACGCCAAGGTGGACTGCGGCGGCCCGCGCAGCCAGCATTTCCGCGTGCACTGGGCGCTGTCTGGCACGATAAAGAGCGCCGGCGTGAGCATGAACAAGGAGTTCCTGGAGCTCATCGAGAGTGTGAAGGGTCGCCGCGTGACCATTGAGGGCGTAAGCAACTTTTCCTTCAGCGGAGACAAGATCGTGTACGTGCATCGCACGGCCGACCAGGCCAAGTTCCTGTCTGCACTCGTCAACCTGAGCAAGCGGTAAGATGCGGGGAGACGATAGTCAGAGAGCACACTTGGAGGAGACGCCCCCCCCCCCTACCTAACCGACAAGCGGACAGGATGATGAATGCAAACTAGCTATATATGTGTATTTGCCAGCACAAGTTTGTTCGTGTTGTCGAGTCCGCTCAGCCGCCTCGTCCGTTTTGCCCTGGAACTAGTGGAGACGTTGTTCGTATTGCTATCTCTATTGAAGTGAGTGTTGGCCTTGACTGTACCTACAGCTCCTCCTCCACGGAGTCAGGGGTGCCCTCCTGGGCCTCACACCTCCTGGGCCTCACACGTGAATGCTTGGCGCTTAGGGAGGTCGTAGAGCTGGCGCAGGTAGTCGAACACCTCGGAGCAGTTCGTCTCCTGCAGCAAACAACATTGAAGGTGGTCAGATGATGATGGAGTGGTAGAAGTTGCAGAACATGACGAACCTGGTAGAGCTGACAGGACCCGAGCGCGAAGGGCTCCACGTGGCGGATAAACTCGCGCGTGCGGGCTATTGCACAAAGAAGGGATACATGTATACAGCACGGCAGCGTCAGGACACGTAACACCGCTCAGAAACACATGCAGAAACTGCGACGTACAAACGCCGGGGAACTCCTGGAAGAAGCGGTCGTTGAGAAGCCCCATGCGGTGGAAGTACACGAGCTTCCGGTGCCTGTGTCACGCCACGCCACAGTCAGTCTTGTAACCGGGTCGACGTGTACGCCTTAGCTTGACGCACCAGTGCAGCAGACGCTGCCAGTCGTAGTCGAACCGGCGGTCCCAGAGAACCTCGTCGTGTGCCCGGCATGCGATTTGCTCGGGGGTGACGTCCGCTGCCAGCGAGAACTCTTCCACGTCCACATCGTCGACAACGAGCACGGGGATCGTAAAGTCCTTTGGAAAGTGGTACCGCCCTGCCCGAAGAGAACGCATAACAAAGTATACAGACACGAATTAGCTGCGGCTGCGCGTCGCCGGGGAGGGCTGCAGGTGCCAGCCTCGACGAGGTTTGGCGGCAACGCACCGGAGCGAGTCCATCATCTGCGGCGTGGCGTACTCGGCGTAGAGCGTGTTGAAGAGCGAGGCCTCCGTCGTCATCTCGGTGAGCAGCACCATCTTGTAGTAGTACACCAGCGTGGCCAGCAGCATGGTGGCCGAGATCAGCAGCGACAGGTGCGAGCCCATGGTCGGCGGTGGTAGCTCAGCTCGGGGGGGGGGGGGCGCATGGGAGATGGTGGGATTTGTCTCGCGACCACTTTGACCACATTTGACCACATTCGACCACATTCGACCACATTTGACCACAATGTTGTCTCAATGGTATGTCTCGATCCTGGTGGAAAAACAGATGTGCTATGAAAGTTAGATTTTATTGCTATACGCTAAAGAACTCTGTTATCGTACGAGTATTCTTCTTCTTCGCTAGCAAACACGCAGGATTTTGAGACCCTTCACCGCACTTTAAGTGCTTCTGGCGGCAGCTCGAACACGAAGTCGCCTTGCTAGCTGGAGCGAGAGGTGGAGCAATGCTGTCAGAAATCTCGTTGCCGCTACTCGCTGGCTTGGGACAATTTTTTTCTGCTGTTCGACGTCGTTTAAGGCGGCAGCGTAGTTGATTATCCGTGAGGTTCGCGTCAGGGTAATATTTCTTCAGCTCCTGCTGCAGCAATATATATTTTCCACGAGTATACACCAGCGAATCAGACAGTTTACGCAACTCAGCCAAGTGCTCTGGTGCGATAGTAGATGGCCGAGGCCGTTTTGCTGGAACACTTGATTGTCCTGCATCTTCACCAATCCCAACAGTGTCACGACAAATAACCTGCAGTTGTAGTCTTGCTGGAGGTGTGTCGTCTGCATTTGCACTAGTTGTAGTGGTCGCAGCATCGATGTCATCGTTCGCTGCAGTTTCTTGATCTGTAAGCAGAGTACTTAATGGCTCGGCTCGTTTTTCTTCTTCATTAGGGGCTGGACAAGATAATGGAGCGTCTGTAGGGTTCATGATCATCGCTAGTCTCCTCTTCTTTCGGTTTTGGTCCGCCTTCAGCGCTTCCCAGCGCTTCTCCCGCACCGATTCATCAAGTTGACCAATTCCAGCGCAGACACAACTTGCAAAGTCGTAGATACGGTGGAATAATCGTTTACGAGCTGTGCCGGCCTTGAACTTCCGCAGAATCTTGAAGACATCGCGCATCAAATCAGCCTCGCAGTCTATCGGTGAACGCAAAGCTAGGGAAACAACTTCTTGAGGAGCAAAATGGAATATTTTTGCTTGTTTTTGAGCGGAGCTTGTACTTTCAGGATCAGCACCAAGTGATTTAATTTTTGAGACCATCGTAGCATAGCTCCGCTGTTGTAGCCGTATTTTAGGGTTCGTGTTGTTGCAAACAACAATATTGAACGTCATCGTTGTTATCATTTCACACGTGCACCATTCACGCTTACTAGCAGCCTGCTCGCTGCGCAGCTGCCTGAGCAGCTCGTGTTCCTCCGTAGAGAAGCCCTGGTCGCCTTCACACTCGGTACTTGCCAGTCGAATAGAGTTAAAAAAACTCGTCACGCTTCAGCTTGGCCGATTGGAGGGTAACGGCACTTTTTAACAGCAGTTCCGCTACTGTTGAGCGGTGTTGCCGGGAGCGATTAAGATTCCCTTCGAGACATGTTGTGTTCACTCTTGCACTTTGAAATACCTGTGCCCAGGAGTCAAAGTCAAAGTCCCGCTCGGTCTCCGTTCTATACTGCGGGGGTACAAACGGCGAAGAGAAAAGCTGCATCACATACTCCATCTGAGGCGAAGTAGGGACCATCGTTCCACAGAGTAATGCAGTATGGCTCGCCGAAATCAAATCAACGCCATTCATGGGCGGATTGCGCCCGAACTTAGCACCGATAGACAAATTATGCTTGACGATAAACCAATCTAAGATCCGCAAGCCAACATCAATCGATACATTTCTGGTAAGCAGTTTTTTTAAGGAAGAGTGAAAGCCCTCAAGTTGGCTAGTAGATACCACGCGAACTCGATGACCGCCTTCCTCGTAAGTGTTTGAGCCCACGTACAACTCGCCACGCTGAATCTGCTCCAAATTACTCTGACACGACCCTTTCCAATCTTTCAGGCTGCACGATACACTTGAGCGCAAAACACCGCTGACTACACTTTGAAATTGAAGAGCCATTTCAGCAGTAGGGCGCAATTCACGATCCACATTGTAGATCGCACGGGAGAGTTCCTTTGAAATTCGTTTGCTGGTGACGGGTGCCTTTATTTTTTCAGTGATGCGAGTTATCACGTGAAAGGGGTCCTGTTTTGTAACCACCTCGCTACCAAACACTTCTGTGACCATTTTCTTGACAGCCGACGCGTTATCCGACACAACTACATGGTCCAGGTCACCCCCAGAAGGCGCACGAAACTGCGACTTCACATGTTGAAGCAAGGCTCGTGTTTCTTCCCTGTTTTCAGACCTGGTCAGCCGCCGCCCAATAATCTGCCCAATTTCATTCTGGAACAGCAAAAGCATTTTCGCATCTTTGAGAGATTCACGTTGCCCCTTGGCCTTCCACAGCTTTAGCCGCTTGCAGAACTTGACAGAGTGATCCATTCTCATGACCCTCTTTACAACACAGTATTTCATCACTTTTTCACACAGCGACCCGTTAGCGTGTAGCCATGCCGTCGTAAGCGTGTGATTGTCAACAACTTTGTTTTGATCTGCATATTGATCCTCTGATATTGGAGTGGGGGCCAGATAGGTGAAGCAACGCTCGTGGTTTCGCTTGATACCACTGGAAAACAGACCCAAAAGCTTGTAGTAGCGCTGTTTGCGCCTACGCTCCATATTGGCCATGGTACGTTGCAACCCATTCTGCGCGGTAATACCGTCATGAACCATCTCCATGAGTGAGTTCGAGAACACTAGCTTTTGGCTCAGAACAAATGGAAAGTGAAAAATCATATCGGGCCATTGTGCAAAGTAATCCGAGCTCACAGTGGAAAAATATGATCCTGTTACAGCGCACCTATACTTCAAAAATACCAGGTCGCACTTGCACTCCACAGATTCCACCACACGACGGCAATAGTCTTTCACCTTCGGATTGCAGTTGCAGTCTCGGCTGATGCACGACGGCAGACCTTTGCCTCCTCGATACTCCGGGGTCCACACGAACAACGGACGTGAAAACAGCCGCGACAACTGCATGTCATCCACCTTTTCCTCAGGATAAACTAGACGGGGAGGGAATGAGCGCCGTCCAACCGCCTCGACCACTGCTGCCTTGTTATCATTGCGCGCTGCTGACAAGGCCATGCTTACTGCGAACTCCTCAGCTACAAGTTCTCGGTAAATAAAGGGAAAACGGCTGCGCCCCTCCGGCCTGTCGGCCCCCGAATCTCCCATAAACCGGGGGGGTTATAGCTTTTACTGGGGCTTGTCCCGCGACCGCACCCCACCACTTCTCACCGGATTTGACCTTTTTCACCACTTTTGTGTCCCGCTGCGGGACTCCCCCCTGTATTTGCCAGAAAACGACATCACCTGAAGAGCCAACTGTGCGTCTTCAGCGCTTCATCGCCACCAAGGCTGCATACTCCAGGCTCACGCGCGCACCCGCCATCGCTCCAACCGTGTCGAAGCAGAGATGTACCCACGATTCTCGCATCCAAGACAGGGCGAACGCGTCGTGGAGCGCGTCGATACAGCTGCTTCTGATAGCATTTGCGGAGCTAGCGTCTTACTGCAGACAGCAAGCTAGCTTCAACGAGCCCGCTCAGCCTCTCGAGCCGCTATCTCGAGCCGCTGTGCTATTGGCCTCAAGGCGTGTGGCGTCAAACAGATTGCGGCGACAGGATACACCAGGATACTCTCACGACCAGTGCAGTGGAGGACACACACCGAGCTCGAAGAACGTAGAGAGCGCAGACCGCGCTGTGACTTGGCTTACCGTGCACTAAAGGGTGAGTTTGACAGGTGAAATGTAAACGTGCATTATTACTACGCGAAGAACTGGTCTAAACTGTAGATGTCTGATGTCTGCGTATTGGCTCGCAGGCATTGGGGGTTTGCTACAAGATCGCCGCACCTCTTCTTCTTACGACGGCAGCTGGAGCAAGAAGTCTCCTTCCGCTTTCGTGATGGCAGCGCTGGTACTGGGTTTTCTGCGGTGGCCGTCGTGTTGAGTTTCTGCTCGGAGCACTGCTGGGTTTTAAACGACAGCGGAGAGCATTGATGGAGATCCGCGTGTCTGGGTCTGGATAGAGACTTGCATACTCACGAAAAATGCGATCCCATTTGCCGTTTTGATTTGGCAGCTCAGCTTGTAGCGTGCGAAGTTGATCGATGTGTTCCTGGGCTATGAAAGATGCTGCTCGGTGACGAGCAGTTGCCATGAAGTTGGTTGCTGCCTGTAGCGTGGCTTGGGTGGTGGCTCGACCCGAGGATCTTGAAGGAGTGACTGGGGGGTTACTGGAGTCAAAGCGTGCTGGGGATTTACGCGCTGATGGAGCGATGGAGCTTACATCAACAAGCTGGGCTTCACTCTGCACTGCCGGTCGTTCTGATTGAGCTGGTGGCGTTGCGCTTTGTGGGTGGTCTGCTACTTCTTCCACGCTGCTGTCGTCGCTGTCTGCACGCGTGAGGGGCTGCTCGGGTGCTTTCAGCAGCATTCCGGGAGGAATCTTGAGCTTAATTTTCAGACTGGCCCCGCGATTCGATCCCCGTTTCAAGCTCTCCCATCGTGCAAGCAGATTGGGCGGCGACTTGGGGAAAATGCCGCTGCAGATACAACTCGCAAAGTCGTACACTCGAAGAAATACTTGGCGTTTATTTCGAATACCGCTGGTCTGCCGGAGCGCAGTAAAGAGGTCAACCTGGAACGCTTGCTCGTTGCCCGTCATCTTGTCATCACGCGGCTCCGAGTAGGAAAATGTGAAAAGTCCGCGAACATCTGCAAGTGGGGGCGAGGATTTATCTGTCTCGTGTTTTGCGATAGTATCGATCTTGGAGGCAAGCGTGGCGTAGCTGCGCCGGCGAAGGTTGAGCAGCTTGTTGGTATTGGAAGATACCACGACGTTGTACATGATAGTGGTGACCAGCGCACATTCACCCCAGGTGCGACCAGCCTTTGCTTGCTCATTGCGAAGCTGTCTGAGTAATGCAAACTCCTGCGACGAGAACCCAGCTGCGGCTTCATAATCAATCTCCGAGAGACAGAGTGAATTGAAGAAAGCCGCCTTTGGTAGGCGGCTAGTAGCAGCAAACACGGCCTGCTTGGAGAGGAGTTCTTTGATGTTGGTGCTGTGCTGCTTCGAGTGGTGAAGACTTAATTCGAGCGCACTGGTATCGACACGCGCAGACTCAAAGAGCTGCCCCCACAGTTCAAACCCAAAATCGTGTTGCGTTGTGGACCGGTATTGAGGCGGTGAGAGCTGCGTCGACAAGAGCTTCGAGGCAAATTCAAGCTGCGCGGATTCGGGAATTGCACCACGGCAGAGGCTAGCGGCTTCAGATAGGGTTACGATATCTGCATGATCCAGCTGCGGATTTCGGCCGTATCGAGAGCCGACCTTCAAATTGTGCCGTACGATGAAGATATCAAGGATGCGGAGACCAATCTCGGCTGATACAGACCGCGCTAGTAGCTTCTTTAGCGCGGAATGAAACCCTTCAAGTTGACTCGTTGAGAGCACACGCACGCTCTTCCCACCACCTTCCTCGTACGTGTTAGCCTCCACGTACAAGTCACCCCGTTCAATCTGCTCAATATTGCTGCGCAAGCTCCCAGCCCAATCTGCGTCACTACAGTTCACATCACGAGAACCTACCGATGCCACGGCATCGCGAACCCGAGCAGCCATCTCCGCCGGCAGTCGCAGCTGTCCATCTACGTCGTACATCGCGTCATGTAGTCGCTTAGCCAACTGCTTCTTTGCTGTTTTTTCCTTCACCTTCTCCGTAAATCGTTGCACAACGTGGAATGGGTCCTGTCGAACACCAACGGAATCTCCAAACACGCTGCTTACCATGTTGCGGACTGCATTAGCATTATCGCTAATAACGAAACACTCAGAACCATTTTCAGCAGCGGAGACCGTCGGCTTCACAAATTCCAAAAGCTCCCGAGTTTCATCGTTATTCTCCGACCGTGTGAGACGCCGACCTACGCTTTGCCCGATCTCGTTTTGAAGCAGCAGAAGCATCTTGGCATCTACCATGCTCTCGCGTTTACTTCTCTGGCCCACATAAGAAACAACACTTCGGTTTTCTGGACATAACCTTTTACAAAAAAATCGTTTGGTGACTCGCAATACCTCAACCGAAAGCTGCGCATTTGCTCCGTTTCACGCTATGATTTACAAAAAATCTAGCAGAACTTTGATTGGGGATTAGACGACTTCGCTTGCACTAAGGAGAGTGATACCCCTTAATTCGGGTACCTCGCTCCCACCCAAAATAAAAGCTGACAACTTTGGATGCGGATTAGACAACTAAGGAGTAGTTGAGGCTCGCACTGCAAGTAGGCTGGTGTAACAGTAGAGAAGCAGCCCGTTGATTCCCCTGTGCACTGGTACTTGGTGTAGAGAAGATGGCACTTGGTGTCCACCTCCTCCACCACTCGTTGCTTGTACTCCTTTAAGCGCGGCGTACAGGAGCAGCCGGGCATGGCGCAGAACGGCTTCTTCGAAGCTTGTAGACACTCAGGAACCCACACGATGACTGGCCACGAACACAAGGCAGAGAGTAGGGGGGCGTCTCGCTGCTTCTCTGGATACTGCACCACAGGTGGGAAGCGCCTTGCCGCCATAGCCTCAACGTAAGGCGCCTGACTTCTTGCTGCGATAGCTGCTCCTCTGTGCTCAGGCGCGCTTCCATCTCGTACACTCAACGTAAACTGTATTGTGAAAACCGCTTCATTTGCCTATTTTGCTCGTAAATCGATTGATTAGCACTATGATTTAGCTCGATCGATTTGTAAACCTGCGATGCATATGCGAGTGGATGTGCAGATTAGGCGATCGTTTTGTGGAAGCCAAGTCGATATAGCCGCGCTTGGGGCAGAATGCCCACCTTTTACTGGGCAATCGAGCAGTCAAGTGATGCACGGCCCCGGCATATCCTATAAACCCAGCTCGGCACTCGTTGGTTTCGATGGCAGCATACAAAAGCCAAGTCAACTTGAGGTGTGGTCCACACGCATAATGATCTTGCGCCCGAATGGCGTCGCTGTGGGCTGCGTTCAGTTTCCAACACGCACAGCTTCACGACGACGGTGAGGCGGGCATGCGTATTGCCTGCGAACGGACAACGCCATGGGTACATGTACTGGTAGGTTCAGCGGTTGGCCGGGCCGATGAACTCTAGGCGGACATTGTCGCAGTGGCGGCGTTACGTTCGCCGAGCAGTCCACCAAGCACGCAGCGGCTTGGCGGGCTGTCAGCACGTTTCGTGCTCGTCACAGGGCGTACGTTTAACATGCCCGAGGAGCTCACTCAGTGCTACTGCGGCCGAGGCAAAACGAGGCACAGCAGCGCAGCGGACAAACGCCGAGCAAGATGCTCACCACAGCGGGGCCATCGCAATTTGGCGATGCGAGCGTGATCGCCTGAGTCATCACAGTTGGTGTGCCGAACACCGCGTTCCGGTCTTTCGAGCCTCCCTGCCAGTCGTTCTGAACCGTAGGCGAATCTTTTGCAGTCACCTAGCCCGGCCGTTGCTCCTGTCACATGAATCCAATAAATTGGGACGTAAACGACGTTAACTGAAAACCCATCATTCGGCGTACTCTGTATAATAGGTTCAAAAGTTGAGCTGTAGTTTTGATGTAGTTCTAGTACGAGTTTCGTAATTTTAACGCCAGATGCTAGTTATGACTAGCATACGTTTACACTTGCTATTGCAAAACAGCAAAATTCGCCAAAAACCTATCATACAGCATATACTATATGATAGGTAAAAATTAACGTCGTTTACGTCCCCATCACTAGAATCCATTGCGCTGCAGCGTAATTCGCGCGTCGCCGTTGCATGCCAACTTGGCATTGCCAAGCAGAGCTCGAATCTGCCGGCGTGCTCTAGCCAGCGGCACTAGCTTCACTCTGCGTCGAGCGTCTCCGACTGTATCCGACACAGATTCGCCGTCGCAGGAAGCAATCTGATTGATTGCTCATGCGCGGGCGGGCTCGAAGCAGCACCACTCGGGCTGGCCCGCCACCACGGCTGACACGTTCGCCAAGCTGGCATGCGCTTCATCATGGAGTGAAGTGTAGGGGCTCGACGCTAACGCCGCTGCAGCGGACAAGCCGCAAGCTGGTGACCGGCCAGCCGCGCCGGAAAATGCTCTGCTGCACGTTGCAGTTGCCGCAGGTTCAACTCGATTCTAAAATGGATAAAGTAGCATAAAAGGCCGCAACGTCTCTTTAGAGGTGCCCATTTTCAGCACTAAGTTAGAGACTTGTCGGACACAACCAGAATGTGCATGCAGAACTTACCAAGCCGCCCGTCGTGTAGCATGTCAACACAACTGATGACAAAGCAAGTTTTACAAACAGGTTGCATGACATGCTGGGAATGAAGGTAACAATAAGCGTCCCTACAGGACTGAAAAAGTCACGGTTTTTTATCTCGATTATTCTCTCGCTCGCACGAAAGCTTGTTTCCCAACTGGCATGTCCTGAATGTGCGCAAACTACGTGTCAAATAGACTTCCTGAATACCTACGGTCCGCATATCATTTCCTTCCAGCGAAAGGCTCGAGGGAGTCTCGAAGTGAAGTTATTTGTGAAAAGCCTGAAAGCTACCCATTCCTGCTGAAAGTACCCATTTTAAATTCGGCCAATGGTGTTGGCGCGATTAGCACACGCCGAAACCACCACCGCTCTATGACCACATAAGCGCTTTACCCCCACACAGCCGCCGCCTTCATGCACGCCGGTGGAGCCACCGCCTCGCAGCCCTCGATCTCGTCGCCCCCCAGTGTCAGTCCCGCCCTCGCGCCCGCCCCCGCCTCGATCGGCCGCAAGAACAGCACCGACGACCTGGCCGCCGAAGTCTCGGCGTCGCCCCCCGTGCACACGCCGTCGGACGCGCGCCTGCTGTACCGCGAGTGGCGCACGGGCTCGCACGTCGGCGCCGACCTCGCGCGCCTCGAGAGCCCCGACCCCAACAGCAGCAGCACGAGCCCCGGCGCGCCCATGAGCAGCGAGGACGTGCTCAGCCGCTCGCCCTTCGGCGTCTACGGCCGCTCGCCGTCGTCCCTGCCGCGCATCGCCGAGCGCCTGGAGAACGTCCCGCTGCGTGCCAACGTGCCGCCCGCCGCGCCCATCGTCCCGCAGGACGTGGACGCCCGCGCGCGCCTCCTGTCGCAGAAGATCGCCGCCATGGACGCGGCCCAGCCGCCGGCGCCCTTCGCCAAGGCGCAGTCCGGCTCGTACGGCTCCGCGGAGCCCAGCGAGCCGGCCACGGGCATCAAGAAGGCGCAGAGCTACCAGGCGCTGGCCGAGCTGGAGAAGAAGGGCTACTTCCCCGTCGCGCCCAAGCCCTCGGCGCTCGGCGTGCAGCGCGGCCTCAAGGACTCGGTGGTCAACGACATGTGCCGCGCCGTCGTCAAGCACATGGTGGGCGACGTGTACGTGTCCGCGTCCGGGTCGTACGGCCAGCGCAAGGTGCTCAACCACCTGTACGAGCCCGTGTTCGCCTCCGTGCAGGCCCACTTCCGCCGCCTCCCGGCCAGGTACGCGCTGTCGGTGAACCCGGACGACGTGCCGCTGCACATGCGCCTGCTGTCCAAGAACCAGCGCGACCCGACGGCCATCGCCGTCAACGCGCAGCTCAAGAAGGACGACAACGGAGAGATCGTGCCCAATGTGTGCGAGGTGGTGGTCGTGTCGCTGGACCGCGAGAACATCCTGGACGCCATCACGCGCGCACTGACGATGATGAAGGGCAACATCCTGGACGCCGACGTGATGACCACGGCGGACGGCACGCTGCTGGACCGCTTCGTGGTGAAGGGGTCGTTCATGAGCGACGAGCGGCAGGAGGAGCTGCGCTCGCTCATCGAGCAGAACCTGCGCAGGCTCAGCATGGACGAGGACACGAGGCCCAGTGCCAGCAGCTCGCAGGACTCGGGTAATGAAAATGTGAGCCTGGCCGAGAAGCTGGGCGTGCTGCAGATGGTGGACAAGAACGAGATCAAGGCAGAGTGGAAGCTGGACCTGAACGAGGTGCGTCTGGAGAAGGCAGTCGGCGCAGGACGTTCAGGTAGCACCTACAGCGCGTGGTGGAGGGGAACGCACGTGGCCGCCAAGGTGGTCGACTCGTCCACCAACACGGAGGCGGTCGGAGAGGAGCTGCTCAACGAGTTTCATCGCGAAGTGGCTGTTGTCAGCAAGCTGCGCCACCCCAATATCGTCCTGTTCCTCGGGGCAGCCATCAACCCACCTCGCTACTGCTTGGGTAAGTTCTCTGGGTGCTGTGCGGATTTTTTGGCAGTATTATTCTAACAGTTTTCTGTCTTTGTAGTGTTTGAATTTATGGAGAACGGCACGTTGACCGACCTCATCCGCGCACGTCGCGGCCCGATCGACTTCTTCCGTTTGGCGGCTGAAATGGCGATGGGAATGAACTATCTCCACCTGTGCTCCATTATGCACCGTGACCTCAAGTCCGGCAACGTGCTTATCGACTCGCACGGCACAGCCAAGATCTCCGACTTTGGACTGAGCTGTGTGCTTGAGATCGGAAGTTCGTCCGACTTGACTGCAGAAACAGGAACGTACAGGTGGATGGCGCCGGAAGTAATCCGCCACGAACCGTATTCGAACAAGGCGGACGTCTACAGCTTCGGTATCGTGCTGTGGGAGCTGCTAGCAAGAGACCAGCCCTTCCGCGGACTGACTCCGATTCAAGGTGAGCAAACGAGTCCCTGCAACCCGTACTTTGGTGCTGATCAGGTTTTCTAATGTGTTGTGCTTTTGTTTTTGCAGCTGCCTTCGCTGTTGCACGCCAGCAAATGCGTCCGGCGCTTCCGCGCCAGACCCCACTCAAGATAGGCGAACTCATTGAGCACTGCTGGCATCACGACCCAGCGCGCCGACCCGACTTCGGAGCCATTCTAGAGGCTCTGCCGTTGGTGAAAAAGTCGCTGAAGAAGCGCGACTTCAAGAATATGGGCATTCTGTACGTGGCCCCAGCTTAGGATAGACAGACCTCCGCAGCGCATTCTAGACGGAGCAAGCACCGCTCTCCTCGTAGTTTTCTTATCACACTAATGGTAAACTAGAAAGTATTAGCACTCAAAGCCCGAGTGTCAAGATAAGCTTACCGTATCGCTATTTGTGTGCTTCAGACGCCCGACGTCCGTTTCGAGCTCGAGCTGTGCGACCGCAGTTTGTCTGCGCATAGCGCATTCGTTCGGAGGTGCAATGGGTTGCTGCGCGAAGTGTTGCGCGTGCGCCATCTTGACGCAACTCGCCGTCTTGCTCTTGATCATTCCTGTGGCGTATTTCTCCTACGACTACTACCTCAAACCTTGGGCCGAGGACCACTACGATGAAGCTGTGGCCGCCGCGCAAACGGTGGCTTCTCGCGCTGCCAGTGCCGCTGGGGACGTCGACACGTCTGGGATCTCGTGCGGCGATTGCTTGGGCGTGAACCTGGAATACCCCATATCGGGGCTCAACACGGACTACTCGTCCTTCCAAATCTCGGTAATGAATGACGCTGGGAATTATTTGACGGCAATCACATCTTCAGGCGTGGCGATAGCGGGGGTTGCAGCGATCGGTACTACGATGGTAGGAGCGCTAGCGTCTGCAAGTGCCATTCCGTCGGCGAACGGAGGTCTTTTTGAGCTCTTGCACTTGATCGCCCAGGGGCAATTCATCACGCTTCTTGGCTCGCTTAACCTGGAGGGCGTTCCTGTGTTCTTCGTCGAGTTCTGTGCGAAGTTTAGCTGGACAAACCTTCAGATTTTCCCTTCAAGCTCGTTGGCGGAGTCCTCGAGCCGCGCAACAATGAGGCAGCGCCTGCTGTCAAGCGGTGGGACGGACTCGAGTTTGGGCGGTGTGAGTCGATACGCCAACACGCTTGGCGTGAACCCGGACTACCTGTTCTACTACACATTACTGGCCTTGCTGGTGGTGTGCGGGCTGCTGATAGCGCTCTATTTTGCAGCTCGGTTGGCACTGCGAGTGTTCAAGAAGGAGAGCACCCCGCTGGCTCAAATGCTGGACGACCGCACCGTGTGGGTGAGCATCCAGTTGCTGCTGCTGCTCCAGTACTCGTTGGCCATGACGGCGTGCTTTCAGATCTCGTACTCGGTTCGGGACAAGCGGGCCACCGGGGGCTTGATCTTGGCTCTTGTCGTGCTCGCCACCTCCTGCTTCGGGTTGGCAGCGTTCGGCGTGTTCGTACTCACTCGCTACGTGAACGAGCTGGCCGATCACGGGACGGAAGAGCACGAGAAGAAGCCGTTCAACCACCGCTACGGCTCCTTCTACCAGGACTTCACCACGGAGAACCGCTACTTCTTCGTGGCCAAAATGGCGCTGGACGTCGCCTCCGGAGCGGTGGTCGGCGCGGGGAGCGACCCGATGGTGCAGCTCGGTCTGCTCGTGGCTTTCAACGCCGTGTTCATCGTCGCTACAGTCGTGCGACGCCCTTACTTGCTTCGCGTGTTCTACGTGATCGGGCTGCTAACCGCGTACTTGCGCGTCGTAATGCTTTTGCTCTCGCTCGTGCTCGTCTCGTCCGACTTGGTGCCGCAGCGGGTGCGCGATTTGATCTCCCAGATCATCATCTGCGTGAACGCTCTCGTGTTGCTCTGTCTGTTCGCGCGCGTGGGCTACGTGGCGGTGAAGGCGCTGACCAAGTGGCTCCAGAGCAGGAAGGAGGCGCGCCCCACCAGCAACGAGAGCGTCAACTCGGAAGACCTGCTCACCGTTGAAGGTGGCGTCGCCGCCCGCGTCTCCTCTCTACGGCGCCAGCCGCAATCCCCACCCGCAGACGACACTCCGCCTAGCGCGCAGGCTTACCACCAAACAACCGACACTTTCGCCTCGAGCTACTGGGACCGCGCGAGACGCAGCGACGCGCGAATCGTATAAGCTGAGCTGCGCGCTCGGGAACAAAGTGGATAGGACAAAGGACGAAGGATATGAATACCTGTACCGCAGCCATCTTCTTCGCTCATCAGACATCTCGATTGCTGAGTAAGAATGAGCTAAAGCTAAAGCAAAAGACGAGGGGAGGGGTGCAGGGGCAGTATAATGTAAAGTAAAGCGCGCTCCATGTCTACAGTTGAAGCGGTGGGAAACATTTGAACTCGTAGGATAGTGGAGACCTTGGTGCTGCTGCAAAAGACGGCAAGAATTCAAGAATTCAAGAATTCAAGTCGCGGTCTGCAGCGTGAGCGTGGTCAAAGTTACAACGTGAAGAATGGCTGCCCTCTTTCTGACAGGTATCATTGGGGATTTGAGTGTTAGTACAGGCGTCCCCGGGCTAGTCCCAGTTGTATATTTTAATGTACCTCGCACAGGAAGTAATTTACTGAATAATTTACTGCGTCAGCACGGGGTCTTCAGATTATTTATTTCTTCTCTCCTTGGTATACAAACAAATACGTATTTCGTTAACTTGAGAAAATAGATATATATCGTATTTTCGGCATGCCTGGAAGTGGGTCGTGAAGGGCACCCCTCACGCTGCACTTGCCCCCATCGTCCGGCCACGCGACCTCGTTTTCATTGAGGCCACGGGGATTCTGACTCGCGAAGACAGCAACGAACGCATTGGATATCACCTGATGCACTCGGTTAACATCCCTGGCTACGGTCCTCTGGACGACAAGAAAATTGCGCGCGCTCAAATTTCGTCCTGCATTCTGTACAGTGAGACCCCGGAGTCTCCGGGCGGCGTGGACGTCTTCATGAAGGCTCGGTTCGACCCCAACGGCAACGTCTCCGAGAGCGTCGCAACGCACTCGGTAGCCCTCACGCTCATGTACGGCGCCAAAGCCAGCGTGTGTGCGCAGAACAAGAAGCTGTCGTGGCTCATCCGCTCAAGTCCAGACTCCTCAGCCCGCCAACGACCTGCAAGATCGATTAGTATGACCCGACAACGAAGCTGCCCCATTTGCGCCAAGAATTTCAACATGTTCAGCGGTACCGCCGCGTGCGAAATGTGCTCGACCGTCGTTTGCCATGCGTGCTGCGCCAAGAAAAAGTTGGGGTTCGCCAAGACCGGCAGCAAGAAGATAATCCTGCACCCAGTCGCCTTTTGTACGAGCTGCCTCCCTCACGCTCGCCGGTTAGATGACTTTGATGCCGCCCGACAAGAAGTGCTGGCGGGCTTTGGCGTCGATGCAACGTCTGCCGCGACAAGCAGGTCAACTCCCAGCGTACACAACTGTCGGCGGCGCGACCTCCAGAAGATGAAGACGCCACCACCACCACCTCCTCCTTCAATATCCAAGGCCGAAGCGCCAAAGGTTTCAAAGAGGCCCCAGAGTGAACGCATGATGACATGAACAATCGCCACCCCACCACGCCCCCGCCAGCGCGTCAATACATGGGGGGTCGGTGACGTGGAGTCCCCATCAGCTACCCGTCGCTGGGATGAACTCGAGCGCCAGGTGGCAGCATCCGGACTGGTTGAACCGATCGACGAGATGGAGGAAATTGGCGAGATCAAGATCCACGAGAGCTCGCTTATCAAAGTTGTGGACCACTGCGTCTCCCCCAAGCGAGAGACTGGGGCCCAAGAGGACTTCATGGCGCGGATCATTGCCATGCGCAACGCGGCCGAGGACGCGTACATGACCACGCGCAAGACGGCCCAGGCGCAGTTCGAGCAGCTCACGAAGCCCCACAACAACCGCAGCGTCCGTTTCAGCCTCGACCCAGAAGCTCACGCCGTCCGGTAACGCGCAACGCGTGATGAAAGGCGTGCGGCGCGTCAAACATTGCAGCGATTGTCCAGTCGTAGAGACCCGCTGCTGAGTTATTGCGCGTCGACTACGACGGGGTCAGCATTAGTCTACCGGAGTTGTAGAAGAATGGAGCAGCTAATTGAAACGATCGAAAGCCCAGACGTGCGTAACGATCCTGAGAATGAAACTAGACGGGATCAGCTAAGACGGACTGATAAGCGTCTGAACGCTGTGCGCCGGCCCCATTACGACTGCTGGAAAGACGAACCTTGCGTGGGAGCGTTGCACCAGCACACCATGGGCAGACAGCGGCTGGCGGCGCTGCGCTGGGTTCGGCGGGCGGTTGCAGCGCTCAAAAACGAATTCACCCTTTGCTCCGCAAGGGTACTTAAACCAGCCACGACTCCGCCCCACACACCATGAGCTGGCTACAGACCCACGAAGTCGCCGTCCCGTTCTACGAAGTCCGCGCAGGCAAGCAAGTTTTCGCCATCCAGCTGCACGAGCGCGCGCTCCGACAAGAGGAACTGGCGCGCAACTGGTCCAGCATCACGAGCACCAGCTCCCAGTTCTTGCTCGAAGAAGAAGACGACGATGAGAACAACAGCATGACCGGCAACACGTCCGGGGTCCGCGTGTCTGCCATGCGCTCCTACTCGCAGTTCCGCAAGCTCTGGAAGGACTTGATTCGAGCTACCAAGACCCCGTCGACTGCGTTGCTGTCACGCGCCCACAGCTCCGAGACCATTCACTCGGGGGCACCTTCGTCGAACCGCTCGCTGGCAAACTCTTTCCACTCGGTGTCAAGCTCAAACAGCGAAATTTCGTCCTGCCGCTGCCGCAACTGGAACTGCACGTTCCGCAGCTTCCACTACTTCCTCCGCAATTACCCCTTCCCGTCCAAATTCCTCATCAAGCGCAACACGCCCGCCGTGCTGGAGAGCCGCCGTCGGGGGCTGGAACTCTTCATCAGTACTGTGAGAGGCCTCTTCGACACCTTCCCTCGCCCATTCCTCCAAAGCATTGACTCGTTGGAGAAGTGCCAAGTACTCATAACCCTGAACGTGTTCTTTGGCTTCGAAGAAAATTATCAACTGGCGACGCGGTCGACTCTGCCCGCGATTCCGAAAGCTTCAGGTAGCAGCCGATGCAGCAGCTCAGACAGCGTTGCGAGCGAGAGCACGACCTCGTTCTCCAGCAGCAGCCAAAGCGTCATGAGCAGCAGCAGCACATGGAACACTGATAGGGAGCGCAGGATGCGATCCCCTTCTGAAGAGAGCTCTTTGTATGAAGCTGGAGCCGAGTATTATCTCCGAGCAGACGACTCAAAGGCGAGCAGCCACAAGTGCGAAGACTCCGAGTTCGAGCTTCGTGAGCTGCAGGTCCTCCCAGCGTTTACCGACAAATCAATCGGCAAGCATGGACACCGTGCGAGTATGAAGCAGGCGTCTGCGAAGTGCATGGCACATCGGATATCCGCTGGTTCGTCGTCTAAAAAGCCGTCGAAGCTGCAAGCCACCGGTCGCAGATCTCGCTACTATCGCGGAATTGACATCCGTCGTCACACTGCTTTCCTGGCCCGCAACCCTACCATGACAACCAAGAGCAGCTCGGCTTCCTCGAATACCAAGGCCCCGCAAACATTGTTGCCGGGGCTCCCCAAGCTGCACTTACCTAGCAGCGAGGTATCTTCGATGCGTTCGTTCCTCGAGGAGTTCAGAGACCACCTTCTGCTGGACTCGAAGGCCCTCGGAAGCTCTTCAGCTCCGCTTGAAGGGTGGAATGAGGACCGTCAATGGGAGCTGGCACTCTACGTGGCTAGCCAAATCGGCCATGCATACGCAGTTGAGTCCATCTTGTACCGAGGTACCAACCCGAATGCGGTGATGGAGGATGGACTGACAAGCCTTCATGCTGCGTGTCGCTATGGACACCAGAGCATTGTGGCGATGCTGCTGACTCACGGAGCCGACACGAATGTCACGGACGCGGGCGGCGTGTCGCCCCTGCTTTCGGCCGTTCAACTGGGAGACCTTGAAGTGGTGGAGATGCTCATCGAGTATGGCGCGAACGTGAACCTGTGCAACGCCGATAGTGTATCAGCTGTGCACGTGGCGGTTGCATGCCAAGCGATGCCTGTGCTCCAGTTGCTACTCGAGTACGACGCCTTCGTGAACACCAAGAACGCGTTCAATGGCAAGACTCCACTTCACCTAGCGGCTCAGTCTGGGAGCGTACCAATGTGTAAACTGCTTCTGGACTACGGAGGCAGCATCCACCACAAGACGACCCGCGGACTCGATGTGGTGGCATTGGCCAGGTCACACGGTCACGAGACCGTTGCGAGATTCTGTCAGAACTTTGGCGACAACCAGAAGATCGCACAGCGTGAATCGGCGAAGATGACCCAAACTGCTGCGGGTGCATCGACATCGGAGTCACATGAAGTGAGAATCGTCTCTGAAGACGGATACGCATACGCTGTACTGTAAGAAGGCAGGCCCAAGGGAAAGGCTGGCCACAGATCAAGTATTCAGGAGGTAGTTTACACTAGGGTAGCTGTAGATTTTGCCCGCAACAAAAGAAATGTACATTCAGACTAATGCCTGTAACCTCGCGAAGCTTCATCTCGATCAGCATCCGTTTCCAAATTTGCTATTGTTTGTTCTACTCTAATTTTCCGGCCCGGCGAATCGCCAAAGCACTTGGGTTGACTATGGTCGCCCGGCTATGCCCCCTTGACACCTACTAAGTACGGATTGGGCTTGACATGCGGTCACAGAACCATATGTTTGTTGGCCAGCGATTCGGCAAATGACTTGATGTTTGTATAGGTCGGTTGGACAGGTGCCCCAAAACCGACCCGATTCGGCAAATTTGGCCGGAATTCACAATAAATAAAACGGCAACACTCACCATTTTCCGTTACCACGAGTCGTTAGCTAGAACCTCCACGAAACACAGCAAGCGATGGATCGGAGACGAAGCGCGGCAGCTAATGGAGCTGGTGCAACCGCATCCATCAACAACAGCGAGTGCTGGGATTCCATGTCGTATCTCGAGAGCGCCTTCCACCATGGCTTCATGCGGCTGCGCCTCAAAACAGGCGACTTCGTGTACCACGAAGACCCGCGACTCACTCGAGAGCTTGACGAATTCTGTGACGTTGACGGGATGCATACCCCCAAGGGTCCTGTGATTCTGCTGGGCGAGAGTGGAATGGGCAAAAGTGCCTTCCTCGCGAATTGGGTCGTGCGGCGGAAGAAAATGTTCCAGAACTGGCAGTCCTCGTACCCCGAGTTCATCTTTGCGCACGTCGTAGGGTGTTCACGACAGTCCTGCTCTGTATCAAATCTGCTCGAGCGCATTCTGCGAGAGATCAAGGAGTACTTTGAACTCACCAAAGAGATCCCTGACGTGGAAGAAAGACTAAGCTGGCAGTTCCCTCGGTTCTTGGAGTCCGCCTCGAAAAAAGGCCGCGTCATTATTGTGGTCGATGGGCTGCACCGACTGCATACCAACAACGGTGAGAGCATCTTGAAGTGGGTCCCGCTATCCTTTCCGCCCAATGTTCGCATTATTTTCTCAGGGACGCTCAACTACCCCACGGCCAAGTTATCCCAGGTGTTATCTACTAACAATGGGGCGGGTTCGCCTGCTTATACGATACTGCGAGGCGATAAAGGAGGACGCGATGAGGTCGGGGTCGGAGGTGACTACTACGAGAAGACGAGTCTCAGTGCCCAAATGATCGAGAGGATCAAAGTGGAGGCCGGCCGTCGCAACTGGAAGCTCATACACGTCCTCCCACTCGCCGAAGAAAACCGGAGGGGCATCGTCAAGAAATTCATCTCCAAGAATTCCGACAGCAGCGACCAGGATGAAGACGGATCTCCAAGAAGAACGGGGCTGCAACTCTTTGAAATCCAACAGAATGCCATCGTCGGCGTGCCGATGAGCGCCAGCCCCCACTTTCTCAAGAACTTCCTTGTGTGCTTGTTCTGGGCGGTGAAGGAGGGATTCAACATCCACGCCGTATTTGAAAGCTGGCTGGGCGCTGACAGTGTGGGTCAGCTGCTGGAATCGGTACTCCGTAGCATGGAGGCTGGATACACGCCTGACCAACTCTCGACAGATGATGCCATGCAGTTCTTGTTGGAGTACGGAGAAGACGCCAGTCATAATCCTTCTGGGGCCACAGCTTCCATCGCGAGCTCAGCTTCAATCCGAAAAACGTCGGGCGCAGACCCCCAGTTGCCGCAGTTTTCTGGGCGTCGGTTCTCCCTCCACCAGAGCGATACTCGAGCAAAAATTGAGATGGCACGAGCTGCTGCTGAGGCTGCAGTTCGTGAAACCAACGATTCTCAGCGCCCTCTTGACTTTCTCCCACGTGAAGATGACGACAACACCTCGAATCCAGGGTGGAATGAGATCAAACGCGTGAAAAGTGTGCACGAGACCAAAGAGATGTTCGTGAACATGACACGCGCGGAGGGATCTCGAGCACAATTAACGGTGGAAGGTGGCTCCGCTTCGACATCGATGGACTCGAAGAGCCCGTCCGCAACAGGCTCCATGCTGGAAGCCGTACGACACAAGCTCAAACGTTTTTCCACCGAGCCCAGAGGGAGCAAGAATGGATCCCTCAACAAGCTTGGCAACAGGCCAGACTATCTCACGGGTGGACGCGTTGTGGTGCCACTGGGGGAGCTTCTTGGTCGAGCATTGTGCCTTCTCTACGTCAGTCGTCACGGATTGCTGCTGAATGAACTGCGATTTATTCTCAATGCTGTGGTGACTGAGGCACGTGGTATTCACCGCCGTCGGGATAACTCTGACGATGAAAATTCGTCATTCGACAGTAAAGGAAGCATGGGACACCTGACAGCATTTTCTGACGACGAGTGGCAAGCGCTCTTACGTGCGCTACGCACTTTGAGTGTGCTCTTCGTCCAGGAGGTTGTGGTATTACCAATGTGTAAAGATATACTGCGCGACGTCATTTGGTGGCGCTACATCGGCAGCGAGCGCGCGGAGCAGCAGTACCATCAGTGGCTCATTCGCTTCTTTCGTATCCACCCAACCACTTTCCGTCGGGTCGAGGAACTGCCATGGCATCTCAAGCGTTGTTACCAGTGGGACGCTTTGCGTCAAGTTCTTGTGAACCTGCCCATGTTTCAGCTTCTGTACACCGCCAACTACAAATCCGAGCTTTTCGGGTACTGGAAGGTTCTCACCGATGGTCCACTGCTCAACTATGGCGCTGCAACGAGCCCGTCCGACCCACCGGTCTACGTGATGACCTTCGATATTGTCAAGGAGTATGGCAAGAGCATTGACGACTGGTATCACAGCGCCCGCCCCAGCACCAAGAACTTTACTGCGATTGTGCAACTCGTCACTCGCTTCATGTATGAATTCTGTCTGTCGTATCAACGCCCGTTGCCCCAGTTTGTACATGCACCGTTCGACCTAAAGAGGCTTTACTTGGATGGGTTCCTGTTTGTCGAGAATTTACCACACGTCCAGACAGTCGGCAATTCAGCTGTAGGCGCCACCTCTGGAGCCACGCTGTCTTCAGTGTCATCAATTGGTTCACCCGGTTTAGGTGGCTTATCCACCATGGAAAGCACATTATCGACTGCGTCTTCTGCTCTGCTAGCAGCACTAGACAATTTCCCACCGGCATCGAATGCCCCGAGCATCGCGACGTTGAGCTCCACTATCAAGGACAAGGAAGCGCTCAAAAACTGCTTCTTCTTCTACCAGCGATGGGTCTGGATCCAGTTTCCGTGGCTTGCACTTGGCCGGGATATTGTTGTCCGTGATCCAGTCGTGCAGAATCCTATTCTCGAGAAGGCGAATGGTTCCAATGTTGGTAGCAACAACAACAGTTCGGGGTCGATCCCAGCAATGCTGCATACACCATCATCAAGCTCACTGCTTCCATTGGGCTCATCTCGTGGTAGACCTGGAGACGGAATTGACGAAGAAGTTAGACGACATGATGCTGGCGACTCCAAAACAGCGCTGACGCCTGCTTCATCACAAGCTCGCTCTGGGCTGTTCGATGCACGGTTTTGGGATGTCAAGAAGAGTATGTTTGACCCCACCACGCGTCGGCCTCGAGGCGCAATGACTTCTTCACAGCTGGCTGCAGTGAAGAACGCAAGTGTGTTGATGACATCGGTCCCGACCTCGCTCGTGAACCAGACCGTGGATGTGATATCCCCCGAACATCTCTTTCGGAAAAAGACCGCATACACAACAGTGAAAGGTGTGCTGACATCATCTGTACGCCGCCTCCCCACTGCAGCTCTGAAGCCATCAGCGTCGTTACCCTCGCTGCAAGAGCAACGAACACAAACCCAAAATCCGACAACAACCGCTGGCAACCGAAAGGAGTCTAAAAAGCCGGACGTGGCCTCCAAGGACTCGATATCAGCAGCACCTTCCCCCATTTCCCTCGCTAATGGAGCTTCAGCGAAAGCGGGGCTTCCCTCCAAGGAGCTGGAGCTCGATAGTATTGCCAGCACGGAAGACTTGGTGACCATCGCGACATCCTTCGGGTTACCCGCCCACTTCCAGGACTACCCTCAGTCTGACTGGGATCTAAAGCAGTCGTACAACCATCGAGTAGTGCTAAAACTCCAAACTCTGTACGACACCGTGAAGACTGAAGTGGCTCAAAAGCAAAAGTACCTTCAGGATGTGAAGCGCAAGATTCGTGAGACTACACGGCGGTACGAAGTGACGATGCGTGAGTGCGATATGGCAAAGCACGCCGCGGAGGAAATGAGCTCTCGCCTAGCAAAGCTTGAGCAGGTGACGAGAAACATCGACTACCAGGAAAAGACCCATCGCAAGCTCATCCGTGGATGTGAGCTGTTCCCAGCCTGCGCTCCAGCACACTTTGAAGCCAACAAGAAGGAGCTGCGTCTGTTGCAGATGAAGCTCAAAGATCTCCAGGCTGAGAAGAAGGTTCTCCTCATGAAGAAGGCCCATCTGCAGAATGAGGAGCTCCCTGTCGTGCGAAAGGCAGTTGAGAAGAGCAAACGCTTGTTGTCTGCTGTCGTTGACAAGCTCGAACGATCCCGCGAGAAAGTAGCCCACGATCAGGCTTCGTCCGACAAGTTGTATCAACGCCGACTGGAGATGATTGAAAGCGTACGGACGGCCAACGGGAAATCGTCCAGCTCGACTGTCGAAGAAGAGGCTCGGAAGCAAGCCCGACAAACGTTTAGTGCGACCACGCGTTCGTTAGCGGCCAAAGTCGCTCTGCAGCAGTGCGAATCCATGTGTGAAAAAATCCAAAAGGCCACCGGTTTCTCCAAGATGGAGCTCATTCTCCAGAAATTCACACGGCGCGAGGAGCTTAACGCGAGCTTCGAGGAGCAGGCCAAACTGTACGAAGCGCGACTGAAGCAGATCAAACTCAACCAAGCCGAGCTTGAGGAGCAGCTCCACTCACTGGAAATCTCTCAGGCGACAGCTTCAACAGAAGATCCTCGGCTACTGGAGCAGAAGCTGCGGGCGGCTGAAGTGGAGCTCGCACGCGCAGAGTATACCCAGGCGAGTCTCCTGACGAGCTCAAAGGAAGTGATTGCAGGTGCCGCGCGAATCGTGAAGCTCATGGGCATTACCAACTGCTCGGACCCGTACCAAAACGCCATCCCTGCTGCTCGTCTCTGGCCACCGCCCGTGGGCTACGAAGGGGAAAACAGCCTCACGTCCGAGTTCGAAACCCTCGAGCCACCGGCAATCACAGCGCTACTGCAGCTGTGCCAAGACCGAGCGACACTCATGATCGATGCAGTACGTCCATTCATTGTTGCTGGCTGCATCTTGCTTGTTCTTGCCCACTCTTGCGACTCTGGCGCTAACTTTTCTGGTACTTTGTCCCTGTTCTCTGTAGACTGAGGGGGCTAGGAGCGACCCGGACATTAATTTCTCCCTGGTACGACTGGTTCTTCTCCTCTTTAAGTCTTGTCCTGAAACTTGTCTTGGCTGACCCTGGATTGTTATCCCCGCAGATTGCAGACTCGCCGTCTCGAACCCGACGTCGGGCGACACGCGGAGGGGACGAGAAGGCGACGGCGCGCTCGAGTCGCTACCGACGGACGCAGCAGCTCAGCAGCGTCGTGGAGAAGGCCAAAGACAAAGACAAGGAGAAGGACCGCGTGGGCTTCGACCGCGGCGCCGTGCCGCCTCTGGCCGTCGCCATCAGCGCCGTCCTCGCCACGCAGTCGCTGGCGCAGCTGCCCACGAATGGCTCACTGGGACCGGAGGACGGCGAGCAGGAGCCAGGCGTGGAGACGGAGGTGCTGACACGGGAGGTCATCAAGGCCTCGAGCAGGACCAAACTGGCGCAGCGGAAGCGCGGCAGCGGCAACGCCGGAGCAGCAGCGATCGACCATCTTGACCATGACGGATGACGCAAATTAGGACAAGACTTCAAGTTGTAAAGTGAATTTTCATTGGCTGGCGTTAGTGTTACGGTCTCTAGTCTCTAGTCTCTAGTTTTTGTTTTGGGCGATGCGGGGCGAGGGCCAGCGCTTGTCGAAGCACCTGACGGCGGCGTTCGCGGAGATCGACCGGCTGCGGGAAATCTATAGGGATGCCATCGACAAGCTGGAGACGAACACGCTGGCGAATCTGTCGCCGCAGTCGGCTGCCAAGTGGTTCGAGATGGTGCGTCCAGTAGCTAGGAACAAGGGGTCTAGAGACTCTGGCCTTACTGATTGGGTGTTGCATGGCTGCAGTATCTCCGTATCGTGGATCTAGGCGTGCAGATCCGCCGTGGGGAGATCCGACACCGAACGACGCAGAGGTTCAAGCATCCGTGCATGCACAAGACGGGCACCAAAGGCGCAGTGCACTCGGGTGCGTTGGCGGGAACACCCAGATTGCGTGCTTGAAAGTAAATGTATGACCACTGTCTTGTGCTATTGCCTCTGTGAGCAGGGCTGAGCATTGACGACTGCAACTCGATATTGCAGTTGATGACAGAGCGCAGCCTGGTGAAGGAGAGCCGTGTGGATAGGTGGTGCACCCAAATCGACGGGTTGGATCGCGATACAATTGGCGATCTCGACAAGAAGCTAACAAGCTGCCTTCGGACTTTTATCAACCGAAGGAGCAGATTCTACAACCGACTTGAGGTCAATGGGGTAGATCCGCACCAGGAGATGCTCGTATTGGGAGGCCCAGGCGCTGCCGCTCCGATTTTGTGGAAAGTCAAACGGACGTGTTTCGGTCCGAAAGAATGCCCATGTGGGGAAGATGCAACGCCTTGGGAAAGCTTTTCTCTCGAGGCGGGGGATCCTAACGCACAGAATGCGTCTGTGGGTCGTGTCACGGAATCTGTTCAAGCCGATGACGTGGGTATTACGGCTATCAAGCGCCACATGGGCTTCCAAGAACTATCGAGGGAGGAGGAGAACAATGACGCAGCGGCGCTTGCGCGCGACGCGGCTGAACTAGCTCGCCGGCGAAATCCTCGAATTCATAATAACTATGTTGCAAGTGTTTTACGCGTGCCACCGTCTGCAAAAAGTATCTACCTGAAGAAGGTACGTTTCAAAGTAGCTGGTACACAGCTGTCTGCGTTTTCACAGGAGCTTGCGACTGTACTGTACTTACGTTTTGGTCATTCCGCTATCTTTTGACGAATGCAGTGCGGTGAGAACGGGTCAAAACCGAATCCACAAATCAATGCCGTACTGGTGGTGAAAAATGGAGCACACCTGCTTGATCTCAGTAGTGTCGGTTTTCACTCGGCGGATGATCTCCAGGACTTGGTGGACGTCTTCTCGACGCCAGGACTACCTCCGGTGAAAGAGCTTGATATCTCGAATGGTTTCTTCAATGTTACAGCGTTCAAGGTACTGTGCCAATTGCTGCGTGTACCGCAGCTGCGTGGAGGCGTCGAACGACTCGGTCTTCGTGGGATTGCAGTCCCCCAGCGAGCCGACTTTTCTACCATCATGAGGCGTTTGATTGGCGAGAGTAACCCTGTGGCGGGATCCCTATCAGCTCTTGGCAGCTTAAAGGCGCTGGATCTCTCGTTTAACACTCTGCAGTATGAAGACGCAGCTCTGCTGAAGCCCCTTCTGGCTAGCCTTCCACGTCTCGAAAGCCTCTCTTTGGAGTCCTGCTTTCCAGAACCAGTGCCAACGTCGATCCCGTCATCCTTGTCTGGAGACCAAAATACGATCGAGGAGAATATCCGTGCTGCCCTCGCGGATGGTAGCAATCGACTGGAGAGCATCAACTTCGGCTCCAACTATGTCGCCATTGAGTCGCGCTGGCTGGATAGCCTATTCACTCCCGGGAGTACTCTGCAAAAGATTGACCTCAGCGGTGTAAGAAGTTCCTCGGCAGGCGTCGTTAACGGAACCGAGACGATGGAAGTGGATTGGCAAGCCGGTGAACCATGGGACCTACAGCAAGTGGAAACACTGACGTGGTCCTCCAACAGCAACCTGTTTTCAGATAAGTTGCTGGACACTCTATCTGCCGAATTACAAAGTGGATTTGCACAATTGAAGCATCTTGACGTGGCCATCACAGTGCAAGGCAATGGTAACCAAACCGACAAGAAAATTGCAGACACAGTTAGTCGCATTGCTGACTACGCGGCACATCGATCATGTCGTATCGCCTACTATAGTCGCGATGGAATGACTTCGCACAGCGTGAGCGCATCTGTGGGGAGGCTTCTGGAGGACGGACTGCGTGAGTGCGAGGTGTTATCCTTGCGCATGCCGCAACTTTACCTCTCGCGTAGTGGCATTTGTGAGTTGTTGAGTGGCGCTTCCGTTCCCAAGATGAAACGAATGACTATCGCCATTGGCATCTCTCCACTGGGCCAAGCTGAGCAAATAATCGGATTTCAGCAGATGCAAGCAATGAAAGAGCTGACAATAGAGCTCCATGCTCCTACCGAAGAACAAAATAATGCCTGGTCTGCTGCGTGCGATGCAGCTCTTGCGCTTGCACGAAAGATGGAGGCATCTTGGGTGGCGCTGAGCTCATCACAAGGCGGAGAAAAGAAACGCTTTGGGGGTGTTATCGGCAAACTCAATCGTTCTTTTGTGTTATCGGAGCAACAGAAGATGAATACGCGGGTTTACCGGTGCCGCTTTTTAGTCTCTTCAACGCCATAGTAACCAAAATATGACTGATCATATCCACTAGGATTCTGTCGTCGAAGCGAATTGCATACGAGTTGCCTCGAGGCTGTGCATCTCGCGCAAGAGTGCCTTGGCTTCCTCCTTTTCCGGCCCCTGCATGTCCAGTAACCGGTTGCAGAAGATTGTGGCCTCGGTCAAGCGACCTAGCTGCTTGTAATAGTTGGCGAGGAACAAAATTGCTGCGAGCGCTTGTGGGGTATCGACACGGATATTTCCACCACTGCCACCAGGAAGCACGAGCACCTCTCTTTCGTCCTCGCTATTCCGCCCAGATACGGAGCTCTTGGCGCCGTCTTGATCGCGCAAAAGTGATGCTGTGACACTTCGAAGACCGAGGTGCATCTGGTAGAACTTGGCGGCTTCATGTTGCTGTCCTCGTGAGGCATAGAGTCGCCCTAGATGGTAGGAAGCGATACCCTCACGATCTTGATTGTTTACTGCGCGGTGGAAGCACGCGAGAGCTTCGTCGACCTTATTCAGCTTCTCATAGCACCCACCTAGGGCACACCACATGCGCGCGTCGTACGGGCGGATCACCACCGATTTACGGTAGTAGTAGATACTGTAGAGGAACATGTTGAGAATCTCGTACGCTTGCCCAAGACCATACCAAGCTCGATAGTCCCGCACGTTGAGGTCGACTGCATGGCGATAGGCTTCGATAGCTGCACTGGTGTTCTTCATTTCGATATACTCGTGGCCAATGAGTGTCCATGCCGACAGAAAGTTGGGATCCAGCTTCAAAGCACGATGAAAGTAGATAATGGCGCGGTCATGCTTGTTCTTGATCGAGTAATAGTTGCCAATGATGCAGCACGTCTCCGGTCGGTACTTTTCCACTTTGAGTGCTCGGTGCGCCAATCGACTAAGCTCTGTTTTGTCCTCCTTCACATAAAGCACGTTCGAATAAACGTCCATGTTCTCCATCCGATGCGGATCTTGGGCAGCAAGCCGCTCGAATTGCTCCTGCGACTGATCAAAGTCCCGAATGTGGTAGCTAGTCAGTGCCTGCTGCGCCAACAGATAGGTACTCTGTGGGAATTGCTCTTCCAAACTTGTCAGAAGAGCCCGCGCAACATCATTCTGCTGCTGGTCCAGTAGCACATGAGCTTGGAAGAGTTGGAACATCCAGGGGCAACTGGTCGCCAAGATCACTTCTTCCTCCTACAGCAGCACGACAAGTTAAGAGTTTGCAAGATACCGTGAACGTGAGCGAGCATACTATGACGTACATTGGATGTGAAAGGTGAGTGGGCTGCTAGCTCCATCCAAGCTGACCAATTCCACGGGTAACGTCGAATAGATTCAACCAGGATAAACCGCGTAGTCACGTCAAACGTTAGCGTGGGTGCTGCGCCAGTCTCACTCTTACTGCGTCCCTGGTTGCTGCTACCATTATCAGGGGCATGGAGTTGCTGACGCCGCCGTTCCTCAGCAAAATCTGCTCGGTGGCGAGTCTTCATACTAACTGGGGTGGACGATTGGACTTGGGTACTGCCAGTGCTAGTGCTGTAGCCCAGTCGCTTGAGAACAACAGCGTAGAGATAGAGACCGAAGCCGTCCAGCGAGTTGTGCTGGTAGGCAGCGCTTAGCGACAGATACAGCTCCTTGAGGTGAGGATTTGTGCCTTGGCGATGCAAGTTGCGGTCCACCTCTGTTTCAACATTCAGCAACGAGATAGTCACGCCACTTAGTCATCGTGACTGCAGCTCAAATACAACAAGTAAGCCCACCAACGGACCTTTGGTGCTGCCTGTCACGTTCATCTCCAGATCCATTTCCTCCTTTGCCTTCTCACCCGCCTGCTCCAGTCATTAAAATGAACGATAACGGTTAGCAGGCAGCCCTATCATCCATCACCAGCTATAGATTGGTTTTTTACCAGATACAGGGCGTAGTACTTGAGGAAGCGCGTCTTCTGCGTGGGGATACGGCACACATCCTCACCCTCCGGGCCAAGCGAAAAGGACCCGTCTCCCTGTGCCAGCATGTGGTGAGCGCGGAGGTACTCGCCCACGTCGAAACAGGCCTTGGCCGCCTCGAAGCGATCGGCTTCCGCCCAGTCCTCCAGCTCGTCCTCCGCTTCGTCGCATCTCCTCGGCTCCAGCGACGAGCGGCGATGTGCGGCGTCGCCCATGCCAAGCAGCAGCTCTGCCGCGAACTGCGTGGCTTGCTTCAGTCCGCGGACGCGCAGGTCGCGCACAGCCGAGCGCAGTTGCGCCGCCACCACGGCCGGCTCCATCTCCGCCATTTTTGTTGGAGTATCCTGTGACTCACAAAAAGTTGTGCAAATGTCACTATCACGAGGTAAAGTAGTGACCATCTTCAACGTCCACGGATGTCCATTTCGATCTTCTATTTGTCCTCCACTGTGTCTATCTGTCCTCTTCTATTCATTCATGCGATTCGCCCAGTACTCGTCGAGCAAACTCTTGCGGAGTTAGCTCTGCCGGGACCGATCCTTGCGCGAAGCTGGCGTTGCCACCTCCGCGGCCGCCCAGGGGCTTCACCACCTGCTGCAACAGCTTGCCAGCGTGGACTTTCGCGTCGGCGTTGGCAATGGAAGCCACTTGCGGTCCCAGCATTACCAGCAGCACGCTATCTGACGCGCTTTGCCCCGCCAGGAACTCGGCACGGCGCTTAACCACCTTGGAGAACTCGCCGCCACCAGGCAGATCCAGCGCGTGCAACTCAACCAGAGGAACGCTGACGGCTCCATCGATGCGTCCCGATGCCAGCGGCGTTGATGGGAGCGTGGCAAGCACATCGCCAAGAGCTTGGGCCCGACTTTCCAGCTGCTTCATCTGCTTCTGCATTTTCGTGACCCGCTCCACGACCTTGGCAGGCGTCGTGGACAGCTGATCAGCCACCTCGCTCAACGTCTGCGCCTTGGCTTGCAGATAGCGAGCGCCGGCCTGCCCTGCGACGGCTTCAATGCGTCGCGTGCCAGCAGCCACCGATCCTTCACTGACCAACGCGAACGGGAAGACCTCGCGCGCGTTATTCACGTGGGTGCCACCGCAGAATTCACTGGATACAGGTGCTTCACCTTCAGCAGCATTGCTACCGCCAACCCGAACAACCCGGACAACATCGCCGTACTTGTCTCCAAAGTTGCAAATGGCGCCGCTGCGCTCGGCTTCTTCTCGAGGCAGCTGAACGGTTGTCACATCCAGCTCCGCCGCTGCAAATTCATTCACTCGCGCTTCCACTCGAGCCATTTCGTCCGTGGATAGTGCTCCGAAGTGCGCAAAGTCGAAGCGGAGTCGGTCGTTTGTGACCTGTGAGCCAGCCTGCGTCACGTGCTCACCCAATTCAGCCTTTAGCGCACGCTGCAGCAAATGCGTAGCTGTGTGGTGTACGGCACAACCAGCGCGGAACTTATGGTCCACTACTGCCTGCACGGTAGGCGCTTGGCCATCAGCAGGGAATAGCAGAGCCGAAATCTCAGCGTACGTCATACCCTTGGGCGGTGTGCACTTCAACGCAATAGCGTCATCGTTGGCCTTGATCGTGTTCTCAACAGTGATCACAATGCGCTGCGAGTCGTCCGCCGAGACAACAAGATGCCCACGATCTCCCACTTGGCCTCCTCCCTCAGGGTAAAATGGGCAGCGATCGAGGACGACGCTGAACTCGTCTGAAGCCCCCTTCTTCTTGTTCGGAAGCGACCAGCTGTCCAGGGCGCGCGAGTCAGGGACGTCGAGCTGATCATACCCTACGAATTCGCTTACGAGTGCAGCGGCCGAAGCAGATGGGGATGACTCCGCGAGTTGTGAGCGCTGAGTGTGATGGCCAGCGAAGGCACTGCGGTCGGTCGTCTGCTGCTTGTGCTCTTTCATGCACGCATCGTAGCCCTCAACATCAACCGATAGACCCTTTTCTTCCGCCAGCACCTGAGTGATATCAAGCGGAATGCCGTACGTGTCGTATAGCCTGAAGGCATCTGTACCGGACAGAACTGTTTGGGCCAGTTGTGCCTTAGAGAACGCTTTCTCAATAGCACCGCGGCCATTGCGTAGCATTTCCTCAAAAGCCCTCTCTTCGTTCGAAACAATCGCGCGCATCTGCTGGAAACCTGCAGCTTCACTCCATCCTGGAACAGCGATAGAAGCCAATATTCCATCGGCGCCGCCCTGAACACCGAGCTGCTGAGCGTGCCGGATGGCTCGCCGGATAATGCGGCGCAAAACGTAGCCACGGCCCACATTGGACGGGAAGACGCCGTCGTTCAGCAATGCGTAGGTCGCGCGGAGATGGTCACTGATGATCCGTAGAGTCTGAATCTCCTTTCCTGTCCCGAAACGATCCTGGCTTGGGTCAAGCTCTTCTTCAAGCGCACTTGAGAACGACTGCCTGGAGGTTCCCGAGCGACTAGCATCCAGCACTGAGGCCACCTCGTGCAGCAGTGGCACGAAGACATCGGTATGGTAGTTGGATGGAACACCTTGGAGAACTGAAGCGACACGCTCGAGGCCCATACCCGTATCCACGGAACAGCTTGGTAACGCGTGAAGCTCGTTTTCTCCTTCGTTGCGGAAGAACTGCATGAAGACGAGGTTCCACAGCTCCAAAAAGCGTTCGTCCGGGTCAGCGATGTGGTCACCCAGGTCCCAGAACACCTCGGAGCATGGACCGCACGGACCGGAGTCGCCCATCGCCCAGAAATTCTCCTTCTCGTCTAGCCGCAGGATTTTGTGGTCGGGCAGCCCAGCGATCTTCTTCCACAGCTGACGAGCCTCCTCGTCGCTCTCGAGTACCGTCACGTGCAGCCTCTCGACGGGTAGACCCAGCTCCTGTGTGAGGAAGCGCCAGCACATGGTGATCGCCTGCTCCTTGAAGTAGTCGCCGAAGCTGAAGTTGCCCAGCATCTCGAACATGGTGTGGTGGCGGCGCGTGAGCCCGACTTGGTCCAGGTCGTTGTGCTTGCCTCCTGCTCGCACGCAACGCTGCGCCGACGTGGCTCTCGAGTATCCGCGCGCCTCCGCCCCACCGTCCAATCCAAGGAAGGCCTGCTTAAACGGCACCATGCCAGCGTTCACGAAGAGCAGCGATGTGTCGCCCCCAGGCGGTACCAGCGACGCGCTGGGCACCACGCGGTGGTCCTGGGACTCGAAGAACTGCAGGAAGCGACTGCGCAGCTCAGCGGACGGCAGCGAGTGCAGACCACGGGCCGCGTGGTTGCCACCAACGCCCGGAAGCCGAGCGCATCTGCGTAGACGCAGCATCGCCAAGAGCCGAGATGCGGTCGGTCACTGCCCCACGATTTGTGACGCACAAAATGGCTCGGATTGGTCGTGGAACTACCTTGTCGAATGAGAAGTCAGTTTAATAGTTCCGTGTCATCATGCTTTTCTCGCACCAGAATCCTGTTCCCACGCCGAGCGAGGGACGATGGACGCGGCGCAAGATGCGCGGCAGTCGCTGGGCGGCGGCCGAGACATGGAGGAGGAGATGCAGCACGTGCTGCAGTTCCTGGACACGTCGCTGATCACGCCGCCGTCGGGCAGTGACCTGGTGACGCAGCAGTCCCAGATCCAGCGGACGACTCAGCCGCAGCTGCAGCATCAACAGCAACAGCAACAGCCTACGCCGGAGCAGTTGCGTGAGATGGCGACGCTGCAGGAGAACGAGGTCGCAGGGGGATACAACGAGCTGGGCGAGGTCATCGACCTGCTGGGATCGCTCGACGCCAACGACACGGACCCGGCACTGCTGCAGCAACAGCAAGCGTACAACGTAGCCGGGCTCAATGCGACGGACCTCTCGCGAACGGGCACATCCGCGGATGGCGCTTCGCAACGAGTGCAATTGCCCCGGTCGACCTCCGCGAGCAGCAACCACAGTGGAGTGGACAATATTTCGCCTGTGGGTCTGCTCAACGGACCCTCCATGTCGCCGGCTACGATCAACTGGCTGCAGACACTGGTGCCCTCCACATCCACCGAGAGTCTCACGGGGCTGATTTCTCCTGCTACGCTTTACAGCGCTGGGGGAGGATCCGCTACTGGAGTTGGAGCGGATGGGGCGAAATCTGGCGGTCTACCTCGGTACGCATATGTTCGTCTTCTGCTGTAACTGAGGGTGGAATCTCGCACTAACGACTGCTTACGCTTACAGGACGCCGTCTTGTGAGATAATCGACTGGAAGGCCTACAACGAGTCTTGCGGTGATAAAACGCAGAAGGAACCAGCCAAATGGCGTGTCATCCCCCAACACGGACCGCACGCTGAGCCGGCGGTGAGCTCCAATAGTAGCAATTCGACGGGTAGCAAGCTTCCACCAAGTGCTGGGGCGCCGGCAAGTGCTGCAGGTCCTACCGAGTTGAGTGCACAACACCAAATGCATCTTGCTGCTCGAAGGGTGGCGGATGAGAAAAACAAGCGAAAAGCGCTCGTGTCTCCGGAGTATGTCCAATATGGTAACACCGTAGCGTCGACACCTTCGCAAATGCCTAGTGACGCAGCCGGTGGAGTCAAAGTGGAGCTAGGTGCATTGCAGTACGCCACGAAGGTCCCAGAACCCACAGGACGCCGTCCATTCAAGAAGTCACTGCACCAGACGACCATACACGCTGCTGAAGCAATTTTACCGGAGCCACAGCCACCACAACAGCAGCCGCCGGTCTCATCGACTCCTTCAGTGGAGGGGAAAGATGAAAGCGTGCGCTGTAAATGCACAGGGAAGTGCCGTAATGCGCGCTGTGCGTGCGTGAAGGCAGGGCTGGTGTGTGGAGCCCAGTGCAAATGCGTCAGCTGTGCAAACCCCTTCGTTCCGATGGCGAGCGAGGGCATCGATATCCAGCTGATGGTGAGGGATGTGTGCTTGATGCAATATCTTTCCAAGATCAAGGACATGCAGGAGCTGCTGGACTCAACTGTCAGCTATGAATGCTGTGAAGGGGGCGGGGGTGTCGTGCAAGTGAAGCATACAGTGGAAAACGGGTTCGCGTGTCCACATTGTGGTGCGCACTTCACATACTCGTGGTGCAACAATCGCCTATGCCCAGATGCCAAGAAGCCTCGACGACATTGCGCCAAGTGTCGTCGATGTGGCGACCATCGCAACCAGCACTGTGACCTCTGCAACCATTGTTACTTCGCAGGCGTGGCTAACAGCTTTCGCTGTAGCTGTCAGACCTCAGGTAGTGCCACTGGCGCCAAGACACGGGCAGTTGTCCCTAACCGAGACATAGAATCTACTGCGAAGAATGATGAAGGAGACAAGCAAAGTGGAGGGCAGATGTTCGGGGCTATCAATCCTGCGGTTGAAGGTGCTGCGCGCGATGAAAACTCTGACAGCTCGAAGCCCGGTGGTGAAGAGGAAGCTGATGACTCATGCAAAATGCAGTAGCTTAAAGTTTTTAATACACCAGCTATTGCGCACCCCCAAAAACTTTAAATCCATACAAAACCGTTCTTTTTAATTGAAAACTCCACCGATTTTCCGGATTCGATTTTTTAAACTTTTTTATGGTTGACAAGCCCTGCATCAAACTTGGGTAATGCCGCTGTATGAAGCGCTAAATGTAGATCTCGAGCTATCCCGTTGACGTTGCTGGGTACCTCTGCGATGTTTCTTACCGTTAGAGCATCTCCAACGGTAGTGCAATATACACAAAAATGACCGAAAATGCGCAAGTGCAAAAAAATCGATCTCCAACGGTGTAGTGATAGGGGCACAGAAGTAACAGTGAAGTAACATTTGAAAAGTGATTGTGCACTAGGGAAGCCTCGTAGGGAATAAAGCCCGGTTTTCCCCTACGAATCGGCCCGTAATGCACACGTATAGGCACTAGTTAGGTATACAGCAGAATTTCTTCCTTGGTAAGGCGCTTGCAACACTCACGGTTGCTATAGTCTCAAGACAAAGTGGCAGTGTACTCCAAACCCATATTTGCAAGCAGGAGGAGGTCTCATCGTCGTGCAGGTCATCAAGCAGGTTCTCGCAATAGTAGGATGACACCTCTACTATGAGGTAAAGGCAGCTGCATTGACTGTTCTGGGGCAACTCCTCCGCTTTCACTATGCATTTCTGCAATACCGTTGGGGAAGCGAAAACAAATGCAAGCTATTTCATGCATGTTCGTCCTGTTTTTACGTAGTTCACTTCGCCTTATCATTTTTGCACTATGCACTACCGTTGGAGATGCTCTTATTTATGCAACATATATTTTATCGGCTCTTATTACCGTGCCCCGTTTTATTAGTGAACGGGAAGCTTCATGGCACGTTTTATCGTACCGTTTGAAGGTGCAACGCTCCTGTAATAGAGTCCCATGTGTGTGCCACTTGTATTTGCTATGTGTACCACATGTTTTTGCTGGTGGTTTTGGCGAGCATGTACGTACCGTTCCTCTCAAATTTGTATAATGATGTAGGCAGTGCAAAGTTAAGGAATTACTGATATTGGGTTAACTTAGTTACCCTTTTGAGGCATGTACTGCATAAAGGTGTTGGAGTGCGAGTGCCAGCGGCGCGAGTAGGAAATAAAATAAACTTGTTGATCTCTTACTGCTTCCAGCGCCCCTGGAACTTGCCGCTCTCTCTTCGACGCTGCGAATTTGACACTGAGGCTAGAACTAAAGCTACGACTACCGCGGTCTCGTACTGTCAGCTTTCCCTGGATCTTCTTCGAGTCGTTCTCGGTGTTTGCACGTAGTCTCTTGGTCTCCATCACTCACAAGCTGCAGCCACCACCGCGTGCTGCAACTTAACACGCCTCCCTCCGAGTACTCAGCTTACGAGCCTCGGAACTAGCCCGCACCCACGTTCTTGCTCTTCGGCTGCTTGTCGCGCCGCTGCCCATCGCCGTACATCTTGCGCTGCTTCTCGCGCGGCGTAGGTTCGGACTCGGGGTGCATGCCGACTAGTTGCTTCATCTTGGTGAGCCGCGGGTATCCGAGCGGCTTCGTGAACAAACCAGCGGGATTGACATCGCCGTCGACTTTCCATATTCTCACTGTCTTCTGCGCGACTTGTTCGCGGACGTAGTGGAACCTCAACTCGATGTGTCTGGCCTTCCTGCTGTAGGTAGGATTCGATGCCAATGTAATCGCCGCTTGATTGTCCACTCCGAACGTGAAGTCGATTCTCGTTTTCGGCAGGACTTCCGTCAGCACGTTAGCCAAAGCACGTCCCTCCATGCACGCCTCGCACGATGCTACGTACTCCGCTTCCGCCGTGCTTAGCGCCACCATCGTCTGCCTTCACGCTGCCCAGGCAACAGGTTCGCCAGCCACCAACATGGTGTAGCCCGTGACGCTGTTGCGGGTCTCAGGGCAGTTTCCCCAGTCAGAGTCGCAATACTCCTCAATCTTGATAGCATCCAGCCTCGACGTACTCCTAGCTTTCGGCCCTCTTGAAGAAGATACCGTGATCGGCTGTAGCTACTAAATAGCGAAGCACACGCTTGAGTGCACCACCATGTTGAACTGTTGGATTCTCCACAAACCGACTCAAGTATCCCACCGGAAAGGCCAGGTCGGGCCTAGTACCCGTTGCCATGTACATCGGTGAGCCAATTGCAGCACGGTAGTCAATACCTGGCTCCTTATCCACGTCAACAACCGCACGCAACTTGATCGTCGGGTCTAGCGGGGACCTGCAGCCTCTCGCACCTTCAAAATTAAATCTGCGGAGCACATCCTTGGCGTACTTGGTTTGGTGCAGGAAGGCACCTTCCTCCGTGAGGTCGACCTGCACTCCGAGGTAGCTGTGCAGTCTGCCTTGGTCCTTAATGCCATACTTTGTGTTCAGTTCCGCAAATAATAACACCTTCCATGCCTCGTTGTTCGTGCCACAGATGAGGTCGTCCACGCACACAAGTAAGAGCGCGAGCACGCCCCCTTTGCTGCAGACATACAGGCAAGGTTCGGAGACGCAGCGACTCTTCCCATGCTCTTCCAACCACGAGTTCAGCTCATCATACCATTCGCGACCACTCTGGTGAATCCCGTAAAGCGCGTGTTTCACTTTGTACACCCTTCCCTTCTTAAGTGGGAACCCTGGAATGCGCCGAATGTAGTGGATGATCTTCGGGCCGCGTTCAGGAACGCCGTGTGAGGCGAGGCCGATGAAACCTTTGTCGCCCAGGGGGGGTTCGTATAGCGCAGCCCAAGACTGTTCCCTAGGGTGCAGACCCAGAGAATCGACTTGAGAGTCAACAGCAAGAAGATAGACCCAGAGATTCGCCGCAAAGCTTTAAACCCTGAAAAGCACACTCCTTGGTTGGCGTGGGTACCTTGTGTAATCCCTGTCGGCTCGTTTGTCTTGGACGGAACGGCACTCCACCGGTTGTAAAAGTAGCCTCGAAGAAGTGCGGGAGTGCACGTCTACTTCAGAACGCACCTCCACACCAAAGGCAAACCCAGAGAATCAGATCCCCCGAAACCCAGAATATCACGAATTCAGGGTCCAGGATTTCAGTCAACTCCGGGACTTGGACTCAGAAGAAACCTTACCCAAATGCCCTCCTAGCTCGATAAAAACCAACAAATACAGAGTATACAAACACTACAACTAATATTCTTTTGGACCCTTGGACGGTGGGTCACACACACACTAGGCTCACTCGAGTCTGAAATTCAGGGGCCTAGCTCCCCTGAGACTCACACAAACGCGCACCACCTCCAATAAAGGAGGAAAAATACAATCACTATCAGTTACTTTCCCTTCACACAATCAGTCAATACAAAATCCTGGAGGCGACTACCTAGCACCCCAGAATACCCTCTGGAATAATATGAAATGGGCTACCACGAGCACAGCAAGTGACCCAACTAGGATATGGAATAGATGGATCACTCCAGGAAGCTCAAGGCCGTCGCTGGTCCCCACCTAACTGGACTTGAGTTGATGGAGTCCACATAGACGGCTGTCCTTCGCCGTTGATGTGCCCTTAGCGTCCCGCGGTCGTAGTCTCGGGTCCTCCGGATTTCCGTCGGCAGGCTTGGCCGAAGTCACTTGCGCAGTACAGGGAAACTTGAACTCTGTTTGTCTTTTATCAGCTACTTCTCTCTCTCTCTCTCTCTCTCTCTCTCTCTCTTACTTCTTCGGGCAAATATATTCTGTTCACTATGCTTGGGGTCAAATGTCTTGTCTTGAGTATACCTTGGGTTCAGCGGTCCAAACTTGCGATCGGCTTGCGAATCCGTTGTCGCACGGCGTCGAAAGTGCCAATTATGGGTCCTTAGACTTGGTTTAGTATGGTGCAGGACTCCCTCTCGACTCCTCGAAAGTATCCAGTGTAACGGGGTTACACGCACAAGTGGCTACAGTCACTTGTTACTCTAACAGATGCGATGTCTGTTAGAGGTTTGAAAGACTTTCTCGACCTTGGTGTAGACACACCAAAGGCTACATACATTTAGGATCACCACGACGGGTGGTCCATACACATTTAGGATTCCTATTGGCTGAAAGCAGCATCTTTTAGCCAATGAGTGACTTGCATGTTAGCAGAATCCTGCCAACCAGCCGTTGGCAGATTCCTAGTTTAGAATATTACATTTAGAGGAAGTCAGAAACATAAAACAAAAATAACAGTTCTCATCTTTTACCAAAACCCGCTACTTGGAGTCTTTATCTTGTTTAAAGTATATTCGTGGGTCTCGAGTATACTTAACTCAAGTAAATGAAACCTATGCTTCCTCATACACGTGCGCATACGTGTAAGTCGTAGTAGTGAGCCAAGGTAGGCCCATTACATCCAGTCTGCGCATCCACAACGGTTCTTCAAGGTCACGCATCACTTTGATTGCAGACTGACTTCGAACTGACTCGAATCCCTGAGAATCAGATGACACTCAGGGTCATCTTCTGAAATCCTGGGAATTCTGAGGAATCTTGGGGAACTGTGGGGATTCTTGGGTGTTGGCTTGGGAAACACTTTTAAGTGTTTACCCAAGGACCCAAGGACTTAAAAGTCCAGTATAGAGAGTCTGGATTTATGGTCCAAACCCAGAGAATCATCTTTGGAACTCTGGGTCACCTGCACTCAGGGAGGTGAACTCTGGGTCATCGTGCGGCACTCTGGGTTTCCGTGCGGCACTCTGGGTAACAAGTCTGCTGCATTGCAAGCTCGTGTGTATCTCCACAAAGCCACACTTTTAGCGGGGTTAGCGGCCTCTTGCGCATGATCTTGGTGGTAGTGGGTTGATTCTCAGGGTAATTTGATCCTCTGGGGCACTCTGAGCCACAGCAAGATGAGGTGTACTCTGGGATACATTCGCCAGAGACACTTTCCGCCCGACTTTAGGCACTCATCGTAAGGGAAAGTCCGCGGCTGGACTGAGTGTTTTCTGAAATCCTGGGCGTGCACTCCCAGGATTCACACTTCCAGCCAATTGGGCCCATCTGCGGTCAGGCGCTGGATTCATCCCGAGAAATCTTTTCTCTCTCACAGTCGCCATCCATGTAACACGGGTACAGCCGCGCCGTATCCATTTCATCCGCCACTTGTCGTCCAATACAAGCTCCAATTCATTTCTAGAATGGCATGTCGTCGGCGAAAAACTGAGAACCGCCTCGTTGTCACGTGTCCACATCACACTGGATCGGATCCAGTCCAAGTAAAATGCAGAGGGCCACGAAGAGCCTGAACGATGCCATCCTGGCAACAGGGGAGAATATCTCCATCGAGAAGAAGTCCACCTCGGGCTCTTGCTTGTCGCCTCGGGCGCAGAGGCGAGGGCGGAACCGAATCACGTTGCCCTCGTTGTCCGTTTTGAACTGGAACCTCCACATTGTTTCTAGCGCCCGTTTTCGAACTGGCATTTCATCTTCCGGCACGAGCTCCAACACGTCCTTTGCCTGCATAGCAGCCATCTCCTTCTCCATTCCGGCCCACCACTCTTTGCGCTGAGGTGACCGCATTGCTTGGTTAACGCCCCGTGGCAGTCGGACTTCAGACTCGTGCCACAGCCGCTGCTGTGGGGGTTCCTGTTTCATCGCCACGAACGCAATGGCAGCGTACACAGTAAACTCCCGCATTAAATCTTCGTCATCTCCATTCTCAGCATCGCCATCAGCTACGCACACGAGACCAGTGCGAGTCCGTTTCGGCTGGGCTTCTCCCCTGATCACCGATGATTCGTCGTCGCGAGGACACCGCTGTCCTGTGATCTGTGGCGGGTCCACCGGAAACTAGCATCACTTTCGGGTCCTTCCTCGTCACTCGAATTCTGGGCTTCCAGGTCTTCAGACGGCAAATCATCTTGCTCGCCGCGTGCTCGGCCATCTTCAAAGTCATCCCCAATCACTGATTCGCTTTGCTCATCGTCATGTTCATACTCCGGCTCGTGCTTTGCGGGTCTCATCCACCGCACGATCGTTCCCATTGCTACTCTGCAGGCCCTCTTCGGCGACAGGTACTTCTTCAACGTCATGGCTATCGTCTGCGTCACCACTTGCACTCTCAGCAGGGGGACCAAGGTTAGCATTGCGGCTGCGACCGTCATCCTCTCGGCTGAAGGGCGGCTCAATTCTCGAGAACACAATGCCGTCGTTGAATTGAGGCGGCTCTCGGTCCATCCAGCTTGCATGCGGGTATTCCAAGATGCGTCGGAGCTCGACCTCGACGGGCTCCTCTCCGGCTTCCGGCCCATCATCGTCAGTAGCACAGCGGTCATCACCTCGCCCCCCTACGGCCGGAAGGTCGTAATCTCTACACCCCGCACTAGTCAGGTCAGGGTACTGCTTGACAGCCCAGTCACATACAGATTCATCAAACACGGGCCCTTTTCGGTCCTTGTACAGCACCTGCTCATTCACCGTCACTTGACCACCAAACGCCACAGTCCCAGCAGTGGGGAAGTACACCTTACACCTCCAGGTAGCCAAGGATGAATCCAACCCGGCTGTTGTCCGCGAATTTGTGTCGTGCAGGACCGACCTTCGTGTGCACGTAGGCGCGTGCGCCAAAATTTCTCACGTGGTGGATGTCGGGCTTCCTGCCCCACATGGCTTGGTACGGCGTGCGATCGATTGGGCTTGAGTATGACCGGTTCTTCAAGTACGCTGCATAGTGGAGGGCGTCCACCCAGAAGGAAGTCGGTAGCCCGGACTCCTTCATCATGGACTTCATCACGCCGGTCAGCGTCTGGTGTGTCCGCTTGACCATGTTCAGCCTGGACGAGTTCTTCGGCGTCGCCGTGTGAGTGATTCCATTGGCCTGGTACCACGCCGCTATTTCGTTGTTGACAAACTCTCATCCACCATCTGTGAACATCGTCTTCACCTTACAGCCGGTACACTACCGCTCTGCCCAAACGATGTTCCGCTTGATCAGCGGGTTCACGTCGTCTTTGTGCTTCGTCTTCACAGGATACACCGTGACGAATCTCGTGTAGGTGTCCATGACGACTAACACCGCACTAAACCTCGTGCAGTAATTTTTTAGGCGGGAACAGCAGGCCTGCGAAGACGAGCTGGTTCCTCTCAGTCACGCCGCGGTCCAGCACCTTCTGTGGGGTCTTCGCGCGTTGCTTGCCTAGTTGCCACGCCTCACAGGTGGCGAACTGCCGCTTACGCAGCATCATACCGTCCACCAAGTCATTGTCGACCATCTTCCTTACATGCTGGTGGCACAGATGCCCCAATCGTTCATGCCAGCATTGTAGATCTGCGACGCCATCGCGCAGCGCGTAGTTGACCATCGCTTCAGGGACCAGCGGGTTCCGCTCACCAGGCAGGAACTCGTTGTGGGTCGTGAACATCCACAGACCACATGGACTCAGAGGTGCTTGTAGTGCCGTGGCTAGGTTCTTGCTCAGCGTATACAGTCCCTTGGTGTCACCGTGCTGCTTTGCTGTGCTTGTAGACGCATGGCACCGCATCCCCGCAGCGCCTCCATCGTCCCTTGTGGAACCCTCAGCCCTTGCTGAAGGACCACTTTGCTTTCCAGATTGCGTGGCGGCGCCACCAGCGCCACCACTTCGAGCCGCAACCTGCTGGTCTACGGAGGCATTTGCGTGACCAGTATACGACAGGTGAGCTTGCCCGCCTCCACTACTTCCTTCATTTGGGCAGTCTCGTCGTGCGTGTCCAGACTTGTGGCAGCCAAAGCACTTTCCGGTCCTCCTGTTTTCGTCACGCTGGCGCTGAGACTCCTCCCGCTGGGTGTTTCCAGGCCCTTTGGGGCCTCCGTTGCCACCACCACCACCGGTCCTCGGCTGGTTCTGCTGGGCCGGGTTTGGCGAGCGGTCGTTGCTGCCAAAGGCGCGCGACAGGAGCAGATCTGCCTTGTTGGCCTTGTCATACGTGATCGCCATCTCGTCCATCTTCTCAGGCATATCAACGCAGGCGAGCCCGGACTCCACGAGCCCACGCAGACGATCAAACCTATCCCTTGCAGGAAGAGACGACACTGGCATCCCGCTAAAGACTGTGTCATCGAGTGCCATTCCAACGGCATGAAGCCGTGTCCGCAGTCGGATCATGGAGTTGAGTTGCCCCTCAATGTCACTGTTGGACTTGCATCGTGCCGCCTCCAGTTCGGCGTACAGTCGTCGCTTGGTTAGAGCTCGGGTCTGGCCATTTACGGCGCCATCAAACCGGTTGCACAGGAACGCCCACATCGAAGTCCCGTCAGTGTGTTGCATCAACCGCTGACCAAAGTCCGTGTTGACAGACGCGAAGATCACACGTTGGATAGTTCTCTGGTTATCCTCCCACGCAGCCACCTGCCGCAGGGACCAGTTCGGGCCGCGCACCAGCGCCCCGGTTGCAACGCGGAACACGTCTTCCTTGTGAAACGCGAGCTCCAGGGGCCTTTGGTAGTACGGCCAGTTCTGACCGCTCCATCGGACAGGAGGTCCAGTCTTCTCCGAGACCTCCACCTCCCACGATGACTTGTTTGGGCTCATAACCCTGTTGGAGTGCGAGTGCTAGCGGTGCGAGTAGGAAATAAAATAAACTTGTTGATCCCTTACTGCTTCCAGCGCCCCTGGAACGTGCCGCTCTCTCTTCGACGCTGCGAATTTGACACTGAGGCTAGAACTAAAGCTACGACTACCGCGGTCTCGTACTGTCAGCTTTCCCTGGATCTTCTTCGAGTCGTTCTCGGTCTTTGCTCGTAGTCTCTTGGTCTCCATCACTCACAAGCTGCAGCCACCACCGCGTGCTGCAACTTAACAAAAGGCTGTGTCGACATTTGTTGTAATGATCGGTTAGGCGTATACAGCGGGATTCACGGGCCACCTCCAGAAATTTCACTTTTGATCCACCTCGGAGCCCCCACGTGCCAGAAAACGCTTTACCATTGGCATCAAAGACAATCCTATCGACACATAATGCTCTACACCATATACCAAAGAAATTCAGACTTTATGAAGTACGTCTCCTCCAACTGTGGAAGCCTATTATAGTTTCCAATTCCATTAGTCGAGAGGTTGTCGCTGTGGCCCCAATTTCTTGATGTGTTAACTGCATGGGCGCCTCCAGAGGCGGCTGAAACGTTTCGCACTAGCGTCGGTAAAGCTGCACACGCTGTCACGTTAAAATGTGCTGCGAAGGGTATGCACGAGCTCTGTTAGTTTTGCAACCGGGTTTTAAATAATTATTTCTCTTGATCCTAATAAAAATGTTCTCGTGTGTGCTGGGGTTGCTCGCCCAGACCCCCGTGCTATAAAACCTTGCGGCTGACGTGGCCGTTCAAGAAAATGCTTGACGTAAGGCTCATCACATCAAGTTTTGACTTATTTTGTAGCAATTTGTGTAATTATAAAAAGTGAATCACAGAAATAGCCACGAGGGGAGGCAGTAACATGTCAGAAATGTTAGTACCCCATAGGGTTAATGGACCACTTAAGGGTAGCAATTGGCCAGTCCGTACAGTCCGTAATTAAGTATTGAACGCTGCAATCCACCTTGAAGCGAGGGGTGCTTTTTTTAAGCCACCCCTGGATTTCGAATATATATGTTAGTGGTGGATAGATCCTGCCAAATTAGCTACTTTTTGGCACCTTTCTAATTAAACCCAAGAAGTAATTCTATCGGATAGACTAGAGTTATTAGTATGGGGGTATTGGTATCAACCGAGGAACTAACGCTCCACGAAAATCTGTTATGGTTTTGCCTACGATCAGGCTAGATTATAAACCCGATGTTATGGTTTCCTAATGGTCCATGTTTAGCAAGGAGGATATTGGCGAAGCATGACGTTATAGATGTTGACGCAACCGTTTGGCCTACAAAAATATTGGTACCATCCACCCCTTTTAAATTTGATCCAGTCAAATTAGTACAGCAGGGAGGGATTTTTTTAGGATCACTCAAGTTCTGGAGCTGAAAGTATTAAACGGGCCGATCCCGTCCCAATTCGATCGCTCATCAAACACTGTAGAGCCTGTCATGCCGATTATCTTATATGTAGGAATCTTTAGGAATGTTTCTTTAGGCTAATGGTTTCTGTGAGGTTAATGTACCTATCGATAGAATCTTATTGCTGTTAGATAGCCTCAGTTTGAAGCGGAAACATGTAGTAATCTGTCGAGGTGTCGAGATACAAAGGGGTCAATCCAGGAAATTCTTCTACTGCAGTCCTGAGTATTAACATTCTTGACACACTCTAAATCGTAGGCAGCGGAAAGCAAGGCTAGAGGAACTTCAACTTGCTGTCGTTTTGTCGTTGCCTGAACTGCTTGGCACTGGATTCGCCATGGAGACTACCGCGCGGTCGTGCTTTGGGTTTGCTGCAGCTACGCGACCCCTCGATCGCTATTGGCATGTAAATAGTGTCTATTGTATAGCACTAGGAGCGGCGTTTTTAAGTTTACGAAAATGATGTTCGAGGCTGTAGTTTTTCCAGCTTTGGACTGTTAGTTACTATTGTAAAATTGCTTACATATTTTTTTTACAACTTTCAATTCGATTGAAATACATCGGCAGCTTCGCAGCGTTGTAGCGTCCGCCCAACAAGCTTAATGTGCGGTGATGGTGCAGTCGTCGGCACGAGCTGTCCAGGACAACCAGTCAGTCACCCATTTACATTGAGCGCGTGGACTTTGGGCCAGCGGGCCACACCCGCACGTACCCGGCGATCCATTTCGGGTTCCCAGATTTCCCCCTGCTGTTTTGCTGTAATGTGCTATTAGCGTCATCTACACTGTAATTTTACGTCAAGTCGTTGATGATTATACGTTTGTTGCAATTGGGACTTACGTAGTTTTAGGCATCTGCCAAAATTCACTACACTGTGGGCTTCAGTCATACACCTTGATGGAAATGGTAAAATAATAACTTACTAAGACATGTCGACCTCGAGTTCAAATGGCAAAATATGTGATATCTGTTTGAAATATTTAGGTTTTTAAATATGTGCAGGGTGAGGGTCACTACACGGGTATTCCCTGGCCGATAAGCAATTGATCGCGTGTTCAATATGGACGTCGTCAGTGAGATTTTTACGTTAGTAGTATAATCTGAAATCCGTATTTTCATTTAGATTTAGATTTTAAAACAAGAACAGTCAACAGATCACGAATTTGGCAAACTCCCCCCCGAGAGAAGCGAGGCTGGCGGCCCCACGGGCTCGGCTTAAACCTGTATAAAGAGAGGCTCCGCTAGACTTGTTTATGCAACATATATTATTGTGCTATGCAATCGTTTTGTCTTTTTGCCTTATAATCATGCTCTAATTGCCTAACACGCAGTGCCTGTAATAACGCGCCGTTTTTGGCCCCTTTTTACGGAATTTGAAAACGCAACTTAATCCGGTAGTTTACTAGCCCTCAATCGTGCTATTTGATGTTAGACGTTGCTACTGTAAAACCTCTAATTGTGCCCCACCCTCATTTAGTACCCCACCTGTCATTTTTAATCACCTTGGGTGGGGACTTGCAACAGTACCCCACCCTCTAATAGTACCCCACTTTCCAATAGAAAATATAGTACCCCGCCAACCTTAGTACCCCCTCTCCTTAGAACATGGAACTTATTGTCAACGTGAAGTTTTCTTGTAGCAGGTCTGGCATAGGATGAGCTGTACGCATTGATTGCTGAAGATACTATCCTTTTAATGACCGTCATTGATTGCACTCATCTAGAACGAGTTATACCACAGAGTTCCTGAACACTTTATTGTATATAACTTGAGACTAGCCGATTTGCATCTAGATCAAGGGTGAAAAATGATTACGAAAGGAGTTTGAACTGGATATCTTAGCCGCAATGTCTTAATCGAGGATTTCAAGGCTGGGGTATTTGATCGGCGTTCCGTAATGCTTTGCTAGTGCCCCCACCCTCTAATAGTGCCCCACCCCCTTGCGTGGGTGGGGCACTAACTTAGTACCCCAGGGGCACAATTAGAGGTTTTACAGTATTATAACAAATTGATCCCATCGGGCGCGTTTGTATTGCTGGCTTAGCTGTTGAGAACGAGCTCGCCGAAAAAGACGTCTCTGGGAGACGACGCCGTGCGCGGTAACGTCAAGCACATATATCGCAATCAACCGTTTACACATGTAACATAAAACACGTTTTTAGTGCATAAAGCCGTATAATCGGTGCATAAAATAAACTATAACACCAGGATTTGGGGGCAACGTGCCACCTCGGCACTTACAGCAGCATTGTAGCTCTGCCTTACGGCCTTTGACGCCGAAACTTTTCAAACTTCTAATGGGACCTATGTGAACACTTGCGCCAAATTTGAGAGTGATAGCATTACTCCATCAAGACCCCCTCCGTAGTGACCATGTGGTCTACTAGGGCATTACGTGTTAAGTACGAGACTGAGTTAAATCTGAAGCTCTTCATAAAAAATGCACCTCGATCAAGTTGTACCTCGGTTTGTATAGAGCACCACGCAGATTAGTTTTATAGCCGCCCGATTTGTTGGTAGATAACCGCAATTCGGCTCGTTGTTCTCTGAAATTTATTTTCAGAGCTAAGGGACGATCGGATTCCCGGTCTGAATTTGAGTTTCCTCCATTTCCCGCCATACTCGGTTTACTGCATGCAATCAGAACAAACAGCGTTTGCTAGAATTCCAGGCTTAAACGTGTAACTACATAACCTGCATATTGGTATAGCCTATATATATATGGATATATTCCGTGGATGTTACCTGTGGCGTCGTCCCAGCAACACGCAAATAGATTACAACAGTACCGTGCGTAAGATTATAAGTTTGATGTAGCGCGAAGGGTACTAGGAAGCACTGGCGTTTACCCACAGGCACTTCATGTTCAAGTCCGTTCTTGTCCGCGGCCACAAAGCTGGCCACTCTCTCCTTCCTCAGCGTTAGAGTCTGCACCATAGTCACCACTGGCGTTGTAGTTATATGGGTTTCCTCCTAATGCGACCTGGTCGTAGTATATGAATCAAAAGACTCGCACAACTCCTGCATTCGAGGCTTCAACATAGACGACCGCTTTACCGTCGTGTGCAACACCATTCATGAGCTTAGTAGCTGAATGCTGATGCATCGGATCCCTCGTTCCTTCGCTACCAGCACTATATCCGCTCACGCCACGCCATTCAAGGCGAATCTCATGCCGTGTGCATGGTGCTCTCAGCGTTCCCACCAACTTCAGCGTCGGTACCGATTTCATCAACTAAGCTACCCCACAACACTGACGTTGTTTTGAACTCTAATAAGCTATGACCTGGGACCAACCGCTACAACGTTCTCCTTCACCGGTCATTCTTGTATCTTAAAAATATTTCTCCAAAAAACCGAAGGTATGATCCACAACTGGTAGTTGCACGCAGATCTCATGCAAAGTTTGTATTGATTATTTTTTGTATAACCATGCCGGTTCATATCTAAAATCTACACTTTTGATGCGAACTACCGGGAAGATGCTGCGGCTGCTTCGCAGCCGCAGGAGTTGCCAGTGGTTAGAAACACAACTAATAAAATCGGGTTTTCGCTTTCGAAAATGATCCTATCTTAGCTTCCAAGAGCACGGTATCGCGCGTACACCTTGGCCAGCTGGTTGTCCGAGAAATCAAGCACCTGGTAGGCACCACCGCGAGCGATCCCTAGTCTCTAAGTAGATATTGTAAAGTGGGTGGCAGATTCATAGTTCATGCGTACAGCTTGATAAATCTTTCATTCGTGTCGCCCCCATGCAGCGCTTGGTGCAGGCGCTCTAACGCCACTGACATGTTAGGTGAAAATACAAGCCACTAACTCACGGTTAGTTAACATCGATAGCCACAACATGTCAGCGTTAGGGAGTATACTATATAACAAGTGTGAACCTATATTACTGATTTTTGAATGAGAATGGAGCAACTTTTATCGGACACTACCTACTGGACAGGACCAATCGCCACAATTTTCGTCATTCTCGAACATCTCCTCTCCTGCAAAAGTGCACAATGTACTCTCACGACTTACGCTGGCGCGCTGTCTTTCTTGCTCATGTGTATGGCATCTCCCTACAGTACGTAGGTGACATATTTAGACCTAGTGTGAGAACTATTTAGATATGGTATTCTTTCTTCTTATCTAAGAGAGTATGAGAAGATGACGATCGAACCACCCGCTCGTCACGGTGGCCGTGTGACGTTGTGGAGCGTATGCGGAAGTATGTTGAGCACCATCTCACATTCTATTTGGAGGAGCTACAGGACTTTATGAAGCGCACCTTCCCTTTGGTGGAAAAATGTTTCACTGAGTACCATTTGTAGAGCTTTATATTTTTATATGAACTTGACGAGAAAGGTGCTAACCAAAGCGGCAAGAGAGTGTGTGCCGCACGCAGTGCATGCGTACAAGGTGAAGTTAGTGACACGAGGCGGTCCCCACAAAATTGCCGACGATGTGCCGTCACCTCTGTGACTTGGTGTTTGTATCGGATGCTGATTGGTGGACGACTCGGATACGGCGCGGCTGTACCCGTGTGACATGGATGGCGACTGTGAGAGAGAAAAGATTTCTCGGGATGAATTCAGCGCCTGACCGCAGATGGGTCCAACTGGCTGGAAGTGTGAATCCTGGGAGTGCACGCCCAGGATTTCAGAAAACACTCAGTCCAGCCGCGGACTTTCCCTTACGATGAGTACCTAAAGTCGGGCGGAAAGTGTCTCTGGCGAATGTATCCCAGAGTACACCTCATCTTGCTGTGGCTCAGAGTGCCGCAGAGGATCAAATTACCCTGAGAATCAACCCACTACCACCAAGATCATGCGCAAGAGGCCGCTAACCCCGCTAAAAGTGTGGCTTTGTGGAGATACACACGAGCCTGCAATGCAGCAGACTTGTTACCCAGAGTGCCGCACGGAAACCCAGAGTGCCGCACGATGACCCAGAGTTCACCTCCCTGAGTGCAGGTGACCCAGAGTTCCAAAGATGATTCTCTGGGTTTGGACCATAAATCCAGACTCTCTATACTGGACTTTTAAGTCCTTGGGTCCTTGGGTAAACACTTAAAAGTGTTTCCCAAGCCAACACCCAAGAATCCCCACAGTTCCCCAAGATTCCTCAGAATTCCCAGGATTTCAGAAGATGACCCTGAGTGTCACCTGATTCTCAGGGATTCGAGTCAGTTCGAAGTCAGTCTGCAATCAAAGTGATGCGTGACCTTGAAGAAACCGCTATGGATGCGCAGACTGGATACTTTAGAGGAGTCGAGAGGGAGCCCTGCACCATACTAAACTAAGGCTAAGGACCCACAATTGACACTTTCGACGCCGTGCGACAATGGAGTCGAAAGCCCATCGCAAGGTTGGACCGCTGAACCCAAGGCATACTCAAGACAAGACATTTGACCCGAAGCATAGTGAACAGAATATATTTGCCCGAAGAAGAATGCAGAAGAGAGAGAAGTAAGAGAGTGAAGTAGCTGATAAAAGAAAAACAGAGTTCCTTTTACCCTGTAGTGCGCAAGTGACTTCGGCCAAGCCTGCCGACGGAAATCCGGAGGACCCGAGACTACGACCGCGGGACGCTAAGGGCACATTAACGGCGAAGGACAGCCGTCTGTGTGGGCTCCATCAACTCAAGTCCAATTAGGTGGGGACCAGCGACGGCCTTGAGCTTCCTGGAGTGATCCATCTATTCCATATCCTAGTTGGGTCACATGCTGTGCTCGTGGTAGCCCATTTCATATTATTCCAGAGGGTATTCTGGGGTGCTAGGTAGTCGCCTCCAGGATTTTGTATTGACTGCTTGTGTGAAGGGAAGGTAACTGATAGTGATTGTATTTTCCTCCTTTATTGGAGGTGGTGCGCGTTTGTGTGAGTATCAGAGGAGCTAGGCCCCTGAATTTCAGACTCGAGTGAGCCTAGTGTGTGTGTGACCCACCGTCCAAGGGTCCAAAAGAATATTAGTTGTAGTGTTTGTATACTCTGTATTTGTTGGTTTTTATCGAGCTAGGAGGGCATTTGGGTAAGGTTTCTTCTGAGTCCAAGTCCCGGAGTTGACTGAAATCCTGGACCCTGAATTCGTGATATTCTGGGTTTCAGGGGATCCGATTCTCTGGGTTTGCCTTTTGGCGTGGAAGTGCGTTCTGAAGTAGACGTGCGCTCCCGCACTTCTTCAAGGCTACATTTACTACCGGTGGAGTGCCGTTCCGTCGAAGACAAACGAGCCGACAGGGATTACACAAGGTACCCACGCCAACCAAGGAGTGTGATTCTCAGGGTTTAAAGCTTTGCGGCTGCGAATCTCTGGGTCTATCTTCTTGCTGTTGACTCTCAAGTCTATTCGGAACCGTCTTGGGCTGCGCTATACGACCCCCCTGGGCGATAATGGTTTCATCGGCCTCGCCTCATTAGAGGCTATGTATTCTTACTCAGAGCAATTGCTCTTTATTGACGAAACCGCAAAAGATTGGCGGCACGCCTATTGGCGATACGCGTAGTAAAAAAAGAATAAAAAGGCAGCGGTACCGTTACCTTTCAGTCGCGGTCAGCGGTTGTCTATTTTGGCAGCTTTGGGCCATAGTGGATTTGTTGCGGGGGCTATACTGAGGGTACTTACTCCAGAAACTCCTTTCATAAAGCGTTTGTTGAACAACGCTGACCTCTTCTGAACCCCTGACCGCTACCACGTTCGATAGTTGTAATGGACAATGCGAAAACGCACATGTATCGAGAGCTAGAATCGGTAAGTCTGTTTGATAACTTCGACACTTTTTTAAGCTGACAAATATATTTTTTATTTTTTTGTTCAGGCCATCCACCAAACTGGAGCGAGGCTGCTCTACCTTCCGCCGTTCTCACCTCAATTAAAACCAATCGAGGATTGGTTTGGGCTACTTAAGCGCTGGGTTCAGAATAAGACAAATCTCATCTTTCCGCTGTACCCAGCTTTGGTGCTGGGTGTGGAGACGCTTTCCTGCTGTTGAAGTCACCACCCAAGCAAACGGAAGGGCGTACTAACTCTATATGCGCACTGTGGCTACTATGACAAAAAACTCCGATTTTCCGAGTTTATTGTACAACCCAAACACGAAACTAATAGTGACGATGAACACAAAGTTCAATTAACGTTGAAGTTTCTGTATTATCCACCAAGAAATCTGCCTTTGTTTAGTTTTCAGACATTTCGTGGTCTTCTTCCGGGGCGTCCTCGCCTTGTGGCATCGGAGCGAAAACCGTGGAAAATCCCTGTGGTAACGATGTCGTGTTGGGAGAGGCCCACCGCTTCTCGTAGGGTCGAGCGCTTCACGAGCATCTTCACCCACGTGACAAAGAGCTCGACTTCAATTTCCACGATATCTTCCTCCGGTTCGGCAGCGGTATCCTCCATCATTATTACTGCTGCGTCTAGGACTCTTGTTTCTTGCATCGTATTGTCCTCAGGAATCGAAAACAGAGTGCCTACAGGTTGGCGGGCGCGGTGGATAGCTAAATGGTGGGTGGCAATTGGTCCGAACCGCTCTCTACCTTCTGCCTGTAAAGTCACGATCTCCGCTGGTGCGGCATGAACTCGATCCGCCGTCGCCCGACGAATCCTATGAGTAGGCCTTACCACCGGGGTGAGATAGACAAAAACCCCAAACACAAACTGCGTATGAATTGACTCCTCGTTGGATGCCAGAGCCACGATATCATCGTCGGTAATGTACGCCCATCGATGCTTCAACAGCTCCTCGAAATTGCAACGGAAAGAACCTTAAAGTACTGCTGCCGTGCATTTTTGGTAGCCTTAATGAAGACGTTCTCGTCTTCGATTGCGCAGAGTATGGGCCCAAACTCAGCTCCAGACAACAGTCGAAAGATTTTAGCCCGGGCGACGTCGAACCCCTCTGTAGCAACAAACGTAAGGCTATGTCGAATGCCCCTCGACACACGCGTTGTTGTTGGCGTACCCGTTGCTGATCGGTGGCAGATATGAGGCTAATAAATCGAGCAAGGCATTGTCCAGTGGGAGCCCGATTTAGTGCAGGATTTGTGATGACTCGCATTTTTATGGCCTCACTTTATTTCTGTTGCTAGATCGATATAACCACTAAATTGGACCGGCAAATCTTCTTCAAAGCACAATAACAGGCGAAGTACAATATTACCGAGAAACAGATAAATTCGTTCAGTCCTGTGCTTGTCAGATCAAAACCATATCTCGGAACGGGATACATCAATACTAATACTTAAAAGGGGTACTGACGTGTTTCAGCGCGGAGACCCCTCTGCTTCATCAGCATTTACGTTCTTCTGCAAGACGCCATACTTAGACGTAGTGAATTTTGACTACAGGCTTTCGTAACGCGAAAAGTCGCGCGTGTCCAATAGATTACTTCGGTGATGGTCTCGCCGGGGCAAGGTAAGAAAAAGCCACTTTGGTATTACTCCTTTAATGGGCATAGTAGATAATGCAAATTGCCAGCTTAGTAAAGTGTCAGATTGACTAATGAACAGACAGTATTTCGCGTATAGCTTCCATGATTCGTTAATAATATAATTATTCAAGTCGCAAGGGGGCCAACAGCTGGTATTTTAAAACAAACTCCCTGATAAAATATCTACTAAACTGACACAACCTCCATGTCGAGATGGCTTAGTAGCCTCCGTTAAATGAGCTGAATATGGCACGGATTTAGTTTGCTGGTATCGTATCTTGAATTACAATTCCATTTCTCCCTCAGTAGCTTGCGGTCAATATTACAAACACGAGCGATTGGCTAAAAGTTGCTATCGAAAATTCTACTAAACTGGCAATTTGCCTTATGCAAAGTTTGAACAACGATAGAATCGCCAAGAAAAACCGAATTTATCCTTTTCCCGAGATTCCTGTACATTATTGAAGGGACGTCCAGTTAAAAGCGGCAAAAGCCGCAATTTCGCTGTTCAGACATACCAGTGACCGTAAACAACAATAAGATCGTCTTCGACTTGGCTGGGAACACCAGTGGTAAAAAACGATGGTGGGTACCGGTGCGAATTGCCGTGATAAGAGAGAACTATGGCCCGCGTGATTCAAGGCCGGACGCCCTGCGGGGATACACCCATGAATATCACGCTGGCCGCAGTTCACTGTCTGAAGCTGGGGCTTGGGGCTGTTGATGTTGATGTGCATTTCCTGCCTCAATCTCTCTTGCTGAAAGTTGCCGTTGAACCTGCTCGGCCGACATCCTTCTCCTTAGTGTAGCATGAAGGTTGCGCCTCGCTTAACAGTGACCTCTGCCGGCCAGACGTCAGCTCGTCGAGCCCTCACAAGACACCGACTTCTAACAGCAGTGTTGATGGTGCTCCTGGAGCACCCGGATGCCGGAATAGACGCGTATGGACCATTATACGGGGAGGCTATTGAAGATCGCTAGCTTTGCTAAACGAACTTAATATACAACACACTGAAAATGAAAATGACAGGAAGGTTGCACCAGGTGACGCTTACGCTTGCGGTCACGCAATTAATCCGTCGGGAGGTGTCCACTCCCTCATTCTTCGGGGGTCCCCAGTACAAGAGAAATGACCTTCGCATGTCAACGTGCGTGCGTCTGCTATTGCCCAATATCCGCTCAATAGCTTACTAGATTCGCGTAGATTTAGCTGATTTGGCCCCTAGCTTGATAGGAAATCTGGAAATCTATCACACATAAATCAAAGCCAAAAGTTCTTACAGAATAGAAAGTGATCTTCATCCTTTTTAGACTTCACGAAGGGATACATGACCTTTGCGAGCGTTTATGAAGCTACACAGCTAAATGTCTACAAGGTTAACACTAACTTCTATTGTGGTGATTACTGCACTTGATGGATACATTTTGGAATCAGTTCGAAACTACTTACTACTAACGTAGTTTTCGGATTTCCCCTAATCAAAAGCTGAGACTACCTTGCCTCGCAAACGCCCCAATGCAAGCGCTCAACCTTCGATAGCTAGTGCTGTAAGGTGGGTGATCTAGACCACAGGACCACCTTCATATCGAATATCAAAAATATACTTTAAGATGGATTATTATGCTCACCAAGCGTTTTGTCCGCTGGAATTTCCTCACTCTCAGTGAGATCGTGGCGAAGACAAGATTAGCTATTTCCTTTAGGTAACCTGTGCAGCAATTATGCAACCCCCGCACAGGCCCAGAAGACGCGCCTAGTAGGAAGAGCTGCAGCTCGACGGGATGTTGCTGAGCTCATTTGGCATCTCCCCTCACGTCAAGCAAGCCAGAAGACCACCCGCCTCACCCTCCATAATGATACATACTAGCAATAGGTTAAGGCTCAGCTAACATGCAACTCGGACGAAGCTGTAGCCGGCTCACGGCCATCACAAATACAGCCGAAGATTTGCCCCTATGTCGATGCACAGGTGATTGAGAAGGAAAAATGGATTTGGCATTATCAATTCCTGGTCGATATATTTGTAAATCCTTCCGAACGCCTACGGATAACTGGGCATTCTGGTCGATTTATATATATCGATCGGGGCTAGCCTAAACGACCTATCAACTAAGAATTTCCTGGGGTCGGCTCTTGAGCACTTAGGAAATTAGCATAGGAGACTGCAAGTAGGTAGAGGAGACGATTTGTGTGGCTAGATGCAAATCGCAGAGGCGACCGTGTTTTATTGAGCTTCTGTGACTGTGAACTCCGGAGGAAAGCCTTTGGCTATAAAACCTCCATAGACTAACCGGATTGGTTGATCTACGAGATCCTGCATTGCAGCCACCGGTTTGTAAGCCTGCTTCTGCACACGCCAGCGTTCCATTGGCCAGAGAGCACACGGCATCTCAGCCGTGTGGCTCGCACGCAGTGATCGAGTCCACCCATAACACACACTACGCAGGCCGCATCGCCGACTTGTGACCCAATGCAATTGACCGCCAGACTTAGCTCTTCCGGGCTTGTTCCTGGTTTGATCCGAGCTGTATTCTCATATCAACACGTTTACCGAGCCTTTCACATGTACGAGGCAAGCTAAATACCCCAGCTGGTTAATATGAGAGCGATTGTGTCGTCTCCATGCTGTGTCCAATAAGGGGTAATCCGAGGATTCTATATCGTAACTCGGGGGGAAACAGAGCGCAAATATCCTAATACCGGTCGATTTACAGCTGAGATAGGCAAAATGCGTGGTGAGCTCAGTAAACGGTGAGTTTAAAGCTGTCTCATAGACGAGTGCTATTAACGCAATTTCTTCATCTTTAAGGCGTTATTTGGACCGAGGCTCCAAGACCAAGGGGCCATTGTTTGACGTCCTTTCGCTGTTGCAACAGCAAACCGGCCGTCGAATCGAAGGTCCCCACGTCCGGGCATAACGCGCTTCGTGTTACGCCGACCTCCAACCGCTTCCCAGTGCCGGTGCGGATGCAGCAGCTCATGAGGCGACACAGGTGCACGAGACTGACGGCAACCTCGCTCCGAGCAACACTCCTCTAAGGGCAGAGGAGAATTGGGGTGCCGTTGTCAATATCGCCGCCGCTTGGATCGCCACCGCGGAGAACCCTGCCAGCACTGCCGCTGAAGTCAAACCCGCCGGTACCGCTGCTGAAACCACGACCGCTACCTCTAACACCGAAGCGAAGCTCGCCGCCGATGATGTCGTCGAAGCGAAGCTTGCTGCCACATCTATCGCCGAAGAGAAGCTGGTCACCGTCCTTGTTGCCGAAGAAAAGGTCTCTGTCGCCGCTCTCGCCGTCGCCGAGGAAAAAGTGACCGCCACAGACGTATCACCGGTTATGACCTTCTACTTATTCCCATCACAACGCTGTACCCCCTGTTCTCAGATGGACGCAGCTACCCCGGTTTGCGCAGCAGACGGGCTGGGCGTCGTTAAATACGACAGCATCGATCAGGAATTGCGGGTGTTCCACCCTAGTTGGGTTGCGTCCACCGTCGCATACATAAAGTGTGCACGAGCAACATAGGTAGTAGGTACGCGCAGACTGGCTGCAGTCTGTAGGAGGTGACCACGGATCGGAGGGAGCGGAGTAGAAGCTTTCGTAGCGTCATCTACCGCTTGAGCTATGTTGCCGCGCGTTACCTGTGCCACACTGTTGCTGGTCACAAAAGAAGCAGCATGAAGTGGTGAGGATGGAAGTGTTGGTTAAATCTTACCTAGAGATGATTTGTAGAAGCAAGCATGCTTGAGATAGAGATGCAGGAACTCAGTACAGATCTCTATCACCAGTTGTGTAGCGTACATGCCGTTATCCCCCATAAACGCTAGACAACCAACACCGTCTCATTCCCAGTTTCGAGTCGATTGGTTACATCAGGCAGTTCTATGACCTAACCCGATGCGACTCGCTGTGTACTACAAGAACTGCAGAGAGTTCAGCTAATCTCCGGTGATTATCTTATTCGAAGTATGAAGTATAGTTAGCACTAAGCAATTCAGATCAGAAGGCATACGTTACTTTTGATTAAAGTTGACTATAACTTACCGAGTCAGTCACTTGCAACCTGAAACGGTTGACAATATTCCCTCACGACATGGGAGAGATCGCAAAGTAGTAGGGGCGCGTCACTGAAGTTTAGGTGAAAACCACTGAGCTAATCCAAGTTGGCAGCAGTGTAAGGCAAAAAGGTCTCAAGTAATTGACATAACATATTACATGATTAAAACATTTTTTTTAGATTTCGTATGTAGAGCAATGCGATTAAGTGAAGGGTAAACGCAGCCAGTACAAGTTGCAGATTTACTCCACCGGCAATATGCCACAAGAGCCGAAGCATGGGTTTGCCGCCTGCACGAGATACTTGCAATAAGGTTGTGAATATCGAGAAGAGAAGGGTGCGCTGTGAAGTATTGCTGAAACATGTGTAATATTGTTTTGTTGCTTAGTACGACGAGGCTAACTACACTTCATAGTGTAAGCGGACACAAGGCCGCGCCGTCGTCGGCGAACACGCGATCGTCAAACTTCCCCCCTTTAAAGGGACTAACCTACAAGTGCGGCGCGCGGTTTCCACCGAAGTCGGCTTCGTGCGCTACGTCACACGTCATAGTAGCATCAAGATGGAGGTCAACGCCGTGTTCGTGGACGCGGTATACGGTGCGGTTAAGACCCACGACGTGGGCCGCGACCACTGCCTCGGCAATACCGCCTTCATTGCCTAAACAACACTCCCGCTCACTGCCAGGTGGAGGACCTCGTCTAGAAGCGGGTGGATTTGGAGTTGTTACGCGTGGGGCCGTACTCGTGCATGTAAACCCGGATTGAGGATTATAACTTTGTTGCTCTATTGAAAATAATACAGTGCAACGTAATTCGTGTCCAGGTTGCTTTACCTTGTTAAAAGCTCGGATCAAGGCGTGCCTAGCCTTGAGCCACGAGGGGACGATCAATGTGCCTTGAGTCGAAAAAACTGTAGCAGCGGATGCGCCTACTGCTACTGATGCTAGACGCTGCATGCCCTGCATTGACATGCGACTTGTCAAAACGATGGCGCCGATAGATGTTTGCTGTGGACTAAATCCTCGTTGGTCTGCACTAATTTTCGAGAAAAAAAACACACACACCTCTGAAAAGGATTTTTACAGGACACTCGGTTTTGCCTAACACTACCGCCAACTTGGATTGGCAAAGGTCTAGGAAGCATCGCCACTCTTAAACGTATAATTGGCAATCCACACTATACACGTAGAGCCGAACGCTCTTGGTGGGTCCACCCATCGTGGAGGTCCAGCACCGAAATAAACGTAACCATTGTACGGGTAAACGCTTGGCGCGCGCGATCATTCATAATAATTAGAGTGCGTTCATCACTGTAACAAGCTACTTGGCTATATGCGCTGGTCTGAGCGCCATACTCGCGCCACCTGCCTTGGTTGTGTCGAAGCTGTCGCTGGTCATTGACTTAATCCATTCTACAATCAATGTTAGCTAGTTTTCAGAAATATAACGCGTTAGCTTGTGCATGAGTTTGCGCGCATACCCCGGCTTCACCCGATCCAGGTACAGCCAAACTTGCGAGCCCGTCGAGTTTTCAGCTTGTCGACGCGCTCTCTCTTCGACGGCCTCCCGGACTAACTCCAACGCTTGTGCCCTTGCCACCTTGTAGTGTCGCTGGATGCGGAGTTTCCACCGCCTCGCCTCGGAGTCCCGGGTAGACGTGTTCCCGACGGCCGGCGTCGCTTCCAGCCTCGACCGAGGATCCCAGCCGCGCACTAAGAAAAACGGGGTTTCGTTCCTCGTCCGGTCGTGCGACGTATTTAGCGCGAAGGTAAGACGCTCGGCGTATTCGTCCCAGTCGCGTTGGTCGACGTCCGCGATGTACATCTTGATCGCTCTTGTAACCGTCTGCACCATCCGTTCTGCAGCACCGTTGGCTTGGGGACGATAAGCGAGCGTCGCTCGCTGTCTCTGACCCATGAGTTTGCTGAACGCCTTGAAGAAGTCGGACATGAAACCCGGCTCGCGGTCGTGGCGGATAGCCTCGCTCGCGCCGAAGCGCCTGAACACCGCCTCCTCGTACGCCTCGGCCACCGTCTGCGCGGTTCGTGACGCATTCGCTTTGACCACGACGAACCCCGTGAAGAGGTCGACCCATACTAACAGCTCTGTGTTGCCTTTATAGGATGCCGGCAACGACGGAATATGGTCCATGGCAATGACCTGGAACAGGTACGTCGTGACGATGTTGCCCGGCGACTCGCCCTGGATGGTCGGCCGACACTTTCCCGTCTCGCAGTCGGTGCATTCGTCGACGTAGCGCTGGACGCTTCTGAAGATCCCTGGCCAATGGAAGTGGCGCCTCACGCGTTGGTACGTGCGGCCAATACCCTGGTGTCCGCCTTCCAGGCTCGCGTGATAGTGGTGGAGTACATCTTCCTGAAGAGTCTCCGCGGTCACCATCTTCATCATCACATCGCGGTCCTCGGCGGAATCCTCGCTTCTCGGCTGGTAGTAGAGCAGCCCGCCTTCGCCCTCTTCGTACTGAGGCGCAAGCTTTTGGCAGTTCTTCACCTCGCGCCGAGATAGGTCTCCGACGTCGCCGCGGAGATACTTCTTGAGGTTGATGATCCAGACCTCTTCGTCCTGGGCGACGCGGACGCGGTCCAGGCGCAGTCGTTGCACCACCAGCTCCTCCAGGACTTCTGGAGGTCGGACCCTATGTGTTGTCGTGCGTGCGGCAGCCGAGCGCGTCGTCACCGCGAGGACTTGTGCTGTCCCGCGTCCCGCGTCCATGGCCTTCCCGTCGCGATTTTCCGCGTCGCAATTTTCCGCGTCGAGGTTTTCCGCGTCGAGATTATCCGCGTCGAGATTATCCGCGTCGGGACTGGCTGGAGACGCCATCTCGGGACTCGATGCCCGTGGTCGGATGACTTCTTTCAAGCGATTCAGCGACTTCAGATCTTGAATCTCTTTGGGCTGTGCGCGTTGCGGCCTCCTTGACGCTGCAGAGCTTGTCCAGCCAGCATGTCGGCACTCGCGTTCCAGTCTCGTCGTACGTGGAAGAGTTCGTGGCGCGGCCATGCCTGGAGTGCGTTTCGCGTCTTTTGTCGCAGCAGCTTCAGCCCCGGGGACTTGCAGTCCATCTCGTCCCGCATCTGCCTGATGACAAGGTTGGAGTCTCCGCATACGACGAGTCGGGTGACGTCGTCGAGTTCCTCTAGAAGAGAACATCCGAGCAGCAGCCCGCGGTATTCCGCCTCGTTGACCGTGAGGTCCGTCGCATATCCCGACGCGGTGCGCACGATCTCCCAGTTCGGCAGCTGCCAAATGACGGCACTGTATGCTCCGCCTTCTCGTTTCGCCTTAGCCGATCCGTCGAAGCTCAAGACGTGCAAGACTTCGTTACGCGCCACGTCAGGGACTGGAATGACTACAATCCTGGACGCCCGTTTCCGTGGGGCGATCTCTTCTAGCGCCGCATCGACGAAGGCTCGCGGTGTAATGCTCGCGGCTAGCGCGCCGAGGCGTTCTTCTTCTCCCTTCATGGATCGGTAGATTTCCAGCTTCCACGGCGAGAGGATCGCGGCCCACTGTGACAGCCGCCCCTGTAGTCCTTTGGACCGGAACAACCAGGCGAGCGTCGTGTGACGTATCAAGACGCGGACCGGTCTCCCTGCTAGCATCGTGTAGCACTCGTTGAAGACGCGCAACAGGGCCAAAATCTCCTTTTCTACGATGTCGTAGTTCAGCTCGTTGGGCTTCAGCGTACGGCTGATGAACTTCACAGGCATGTACACAGCGTCGTGGATTTGCGTGAGTATCCCTGAGATGGCCCAGTCGCTGGCGTACACGATCACGACGGATTCTCGGTTCGCGTCGAAGTGCTTCAACATTGGGGTCTCGGCGAGTTTTGCCTTGAGCGCGTCGAAGGCGCGCGTCACGTGCGTCCACTTCTCATGTTCGCGGACTTCTGGATGCGTGACGTACTCGCTGAAGTCGGTCTCCGTCAGCGGATACAGCGCGGTTGCATACACCGCAAAGTCTGCAATGAACCGGTGGTAGTAATTGAGGCTACCCAAGAACGATTGCAGGCCCTTGATCGTGCGCGGGAACTCGAGCGACGTCAGCGACTCCAGATTCTTCGGTTTCGCCTCGAGACCGAGTCCTGAGACTCGGTGGCCCAGGTAGTCGACCTTGGACATGCCCCACTCGCTCTTCTCGACACTGATGGACAAGTGCCACTGCTCGCAGACATCCAGCAAGCGTTCGACCTTCTCGCACAGGTCGTCCCACGACGTGCCCCCGATGAGGATGTCGTCGATGTACGACCTCCGTCCCAGAACGGAGTGAATACCTGGCTTCACCGGTTCGCCGTCTTCAAAGACGTCCCGAGTGCTGCCATCCGGGGACAGCTTCATGAACCCGTAGAGCGCGTTGTCGATCAAGCGTTGGTAAATCTGCGGCGCGTTGCACAGGCCGAACGGCATACGCACCATTCGTACAGTCCCATCGGCGTGATGAAGGCTGAGATGAGCCGGGCCCGGTTTGTCATGGGGACGACCCAGAAGCCGCTCGCCATGTCGATAGAGCAGTACCACAGATACTTGTCCAAGTCTTCGAGCAAGTCGTTGACGAGCGGCATGGGGTAAACCATCAACTGTGTCAGCCCGTTGATGAGCATGTAGTCAATGCAAAGCCGGATATCGACGCCGTTCTTCTTTATGATCACGACAATGGGCGACGCCCACGGCGACTTCGATTTCTGGATCATCGTCGCGCTCAGCAGCCCCTTGATCAAGTGTGCGACCTTCTCTCGGAACTGCGGCGGGATTTTCCGGACGCGTTGCACGACGGGTTTTGCGTCGCCCACGTCGATGTCGCAGACAACACCCAGGGCGGCTGGCGACAAGGCGTTGCCCTTGTCGATCAACCACTTTCGTCGCTTCCAGACGATTTGGCGTAGCCGCGTTTCTTGTATTGCGGCTTCCTCGGGCGGGAGTCCAGTCGGCATGCCAACCTTTAAGTCTTCGATTTTCACCTCGGCGGTCAGCGAGAGGTGTGACACCACTGCCATCTCGGACTCGAGATCCTCGGCGAAGAGGTCGGACCCCTCGTGGATGAGGACAGCATCGTCTTCCTCCTGCTCATCAGGTTTCGCCTCGTCGAAATTCGGCTCGGCGGGGTTTGGTCCGTCGAGTTTTGGCTCGGCGAGTTCCGATTTCGGCGATTCTTCCATCGCAGTGCTTCCAGCCACAGTCGGAGGCATATCGGGTTCGCTTTCCACCGCCTCCTCGTTCGTATCCGGTTTGTGGTCGTCGGGTGGCAAGTCTACCCCCCTTGCCTTCGGCGCTTCCACGACAGCCGCCAACACTGGGGTCACGGCGCGTCGCGTCCCGAGTTGTCTCGGCTCCGGGCGCAAGAAGGCTTTAGGCGTCGGGTATGAGGAGCGATCCGTCATCGGTCCGTCCAGCTCGGCTGGGATCCAGTTCTCCTCCGCGTCGTGCGTCGCGCCGTACGCCAGATTCTGCCACTGCTGGTACCGGGTGGAGCCCAGTCGGACGAATCCACGGTTCCGAGGCTGGCCGTCAGACGGCGTCTACCACCCAAGCGTTTCATGCGCGTCGAGGGTTATCGCTGCATCTCCGATGTTCGTGACACGCAGGTACGTCTTCCTTCCGACTCTCCCTTTGACAAAGGTAGTCACGCACGACTCTGCCCGTGTCACCCACAGGAACGGCGCGTTTCGATCCGGCCTCAGCAAGACTTCATGCGTGTCTCCTGGTTCGAGTCTCACAGGCGTCTTGACATCGACCGGGTGCATCCGTGCGCTGTATAGCGGTCTTCGTCCGATCATCTGGATATGCACCTCGTCGGGGAGGCACGCCGTGCCGTCCGCAGTGTCGATCCGCACTCCAGCGGGCACCATGAAGTTCATTCCGAGGATTGTGTGTTGGCCGACCAAGTCGCCGACCCACAGGTGCATGTAGTCCACCAAGTTTCCAGCCAAGGTAATCTTGACTCTGGTTCTCCCCACCGTGTAATATGTCTCATCACGAATTCCCACACACTCTTGCGTGATCTCCGTGTCGATCAGGCAGCCTTCCTCACGAGCAAAGGTGGTGTCCAGGATGGACACCTCGGCGCCTGTGTCGAGCAATAACACAGCACGGCGGTTGTTCAGCGTTCCATGAATCTTGGCCTGCTTGTACCACTTGTGCGGCGAGTAATGTTTCCAGTATCCGCGTCGCTCTCCTGGTTGCAATTCGATCTCGTCCAGGGGAGGTTCACGTGCAAACTCGACGTGCGTCGTACATCGGACCGCCGAGATTCGCCGCGCGCGTTCTTGCGTGGCACGTTCCAGGTTGAATTCACATGTATTATCATTCAGGGAAGTCGGGTTCTCACTAACCACCTCTCGCGACTTCTTGGTCACATATGCATAGACGGAAACAGGTCGCTCGTCTCGTACTGGTTTCCAAGCCAGCGAGCGTCCTAGTTTGACATCTTCTCGGCGGCCGGCAGCAGCATTCCCGCGTGTTTATTCGGGTCAAACCACTGGCGCAATTGGCTGAAGAACTCCTCCATCGGGCATTCTCCTGCTTCGTGCACGTCACCGCAGGCCTTGCACACCCTCAAGCATCGCTCCGTCGGGTGCTGGCCACCACACTTCTGACACGTCAACAACTTCCAGCAGTCTCCTTCGACATGGCGACGTGAACCACAGTAGCGGCACCGCGGGCGGTCGCGTCCCAAGTCGTCGGGATCGAAGTTGCGACGCGCCGGCTCTCCCGGCGGGGCCTGTCCCGCGACGAACAACTTGGCGCGTTCTTCGTCCGCCTCGTCTTGGTCGTACTGGCGATCGTCGCTGTCGCGACTTTCGCGTCCCGAGTCGTACTCGTCCGACGCGACGTGAATCGCATGCACGGCGCGCGCCGGCTGAGTCGGTGGGGTCGGCTACTTTTGGCGGAACTTGTTCGAGCCGAAGAGAGTCTTTTTCTGGTGGGCCAGTCCCCGTTGTCGGGCACGCAGTTTCTTCTCCAGCGCCTCGGAGTCGGCGACCTCCATCAGCGTGAGACGCGAGGCGAGTTCGGTCTCCTGCGTGCTCAGCGTCCGGATGAAATGCTCGACGTTTTCGCCCTTCTGTTCAGTCGTACCCTCGGTGTATGGGATGTTGGCCCTCAAACCCGCGACGTTGAGCCGGTACAAGTAATCCAGAGGGGTCTCGTCGGGGGCGCTGAGCCGCATGGTAGTAGCGGCTGGCCATTGACACGCCCTTACTGCAGTACTGCACACGCAATTGCTCCATCAGCTCGGTCCATGATTTCTTGACCTTCCTGGGCAACTGGAGATACCATTGGCGCGCAGGGCCGCTCATTAGATCGCTGAACTGCCCGCACACTTCTTCGCCCGTCATCCCGTCGCGCCGCGCGGCGGACTTCCGATGGTTGAGCCACAGTCTGGCTTTCTCTTCGCTGGCGTCCCGTCCCGAGAACTCTTTCAGCTCGGAAGATGCTGAGAGGTGTACGCGGGCGAGGGCTACGCCGCCGGCTGTCGCCGTCGAGACGGTGGCCACGGTTCTTGGCACTCCGATGTCCAAGTCGAACAGGTCATCGGGGTCCTCGTCTGCGTTGCGTCGAGTTCTGGACCTCGTCGAAGAACGCGACCTGACCGACTCCATGGCGACATCCGCTGCCTCCTGGGGGCGAGCCACCGTGAGTGTGGGACTCGCGGGCGGCCCTGTCGGAATTGCGGCTGTGTCGGCGCGCGGGGCGCTCATCACTGTCGTCTGCCTCAACTTGATGATGGATTCTCTCAAGGCCTTGGGAAGCACCTCCTCGGCGGGTTTCGTCACCTCCGTGCGTGCGGGCGCCGCGGATAGCTGCATGACGCGCGGCGGCCGGTTCATGGGCATGCGCTTGGGCGACTCGAAACTGCTGTCGGAGTCCACGCTCGATTGGTATCGAGGTGGAGGCGAGGGCGTGGTCGTCGAAGGTGCTGATTGACCACTTTGTGGATGCTGCCACGGCGACGCCGCCGCCCTATGTGCTCTACAATATGGACCAGGGCTGGGCCCGCCGAGGGACTCGGCGCGTCTTGGCCCGTCGCGGAACTCGTCGCGTTTTGTTTGACGGATCCGGCGAGAATCGTCAAGGGCTCCTGCACGACGCGAATCGCACGTAATCAAGATTTGAGGTCCCAATCACACAGCCTCTCCATCTCGAAAGCCCCCAGCACGAACCCCGAGTCACGCAGCATCTGGAAGAGAGTCGGCGCGGCGTGGGCGACGCTGGTGAGACTATCGAAGTCCGGCACCACGAAGGGGCCTGTGAAGTTGCTCATCAGCATGGGCTTGAGGAAGACCAAGATTGGGTCTTGTTCTAGCAGACGGAAGAGCTCCGTGCGCGCCACGACGTACCGTACCTCCTCGACGGTGTACTGACGTCCCGTGTCCTTGCCTTGCGGCTTGGACAGCGACTCTTCCGCCGAGTCCGGCGCGCGCAGCTTCTTCTTCCTCCTCTTGGGCGACTTGCGCTTCATGGCTGCCTTGGCGGTGGGTTGTTGTTGGTCGTCGGCCTTTGCAGGCTTCCGACTGGTAGGACCGCGACTTGCGTCGCGGCCCTTCGCGGCTCCCTCGTCGGGAGCCGCATCGGGAACGGCAAACTGTTCTTCGTAGCCCTCCTGGTTGTCGCTGGCCCCGTGGCCTGTCGTGAAGGTTCCTTCAGAGCTCCACGACGCGACAGGTCTCTCACTGTGCTCTCTTGCAGTCGGCGACCTTCCAGCCGACTGCGCACCTGCCTCCGATGCCTCTTGGATCGTTAGCCCGTCATTCAAAGTAGTACTCCCGGGTCGCGGCACCATTGTGGAGTAGCGGCCTCGCAGAAATCTCGCGAATGCGATCTCGCACAAACTCGGCGCGTCCGGATAGCGGTCACGCCGAGCAAATTATTCCCGGTTGTTGGAGTAGCGTATCTTCAAAATACAGGCCCAAGTCTTCGCAGGCTTCAGAGTTGGGGGGTTCTTGTGTTGACGCTTGTCCCTTGTCGTAGGGCGTCGAGCCTTGGGCGTGAGGCGTTATCGGGCTGGCGTTTCCTTGGCGTTCCAGTCGGGCGTGCGGCGCTATCGGGCCGGCGTTTCCTGGGGCTTGTGTGGCGTTATCGGGCCTACACGGTTTTTTTTGTGCACGGCGGTTATCAGGCCAGTGCGGCCTTTCGCCTAGGCAGCGCGTTATCGGGCGCCCACCTAAACGTTATACGTTTAACGTGCCTTTGTTCCAGCACGGGTCTGTGGGGGGGGGGGGGGGGGTGAGCACCCAAACTAGCAAACGACGGGGGGCCGCGACATCGAGGCGGCTCTACTTGCCGGTGCTTGGTGGTTCCCCTGGAACCTCGGAGAAGACGGGAGGTCTTTGTGGTTCAGAGAAATTTCGGGACTGAGTCCTTACCCTATCCTATGTCCTTGCTACTGGCTACTCCCTACCACTGCTTGCTAAGCCTTGTGCCTATCCTTACTTCTGTCGTGCTTGCAGTACCGTGCTTCAACCTGTTTTACATGGCGCGATCAAGATCTTACCTCGGCGCGTTTTGTTTGGCGGGGTTTAAGGTCGGCGCGTTTTGCAGAACCGGGTGCGCTGGTCGACCCGTCGGATGATTACGCGTCGCACTGGATTCTGGCACCATGTCTCACGGTCATCACCGACGCCGACTTTCCCGTCGAGCTCGGCCCTGCGTCGCGTTCCATCAGCCGCGTCGAAGTCCATCACTCGCGTCCCGGCGCCTTCTTCCTCCGGCGCCCGGCGCGCCCACTTCTTCCGCGGGGTACTATACCACAGTTTCACAGCGAGACTGTAGAAACCTGCATTGAATAGGGCGGTAGCACCACCACTGCGCAGCGAATGGGATCCAAATCGTTCTGGCGTATCTCCGTTCTCTTTCGCGGCACCCTTGATGGCCTCAATTAGATCTCGGGCTTGCAGGTTTTGCGAAGAGGACACCTTGCACAGAAGCGTGTCGGCATCGACGCCTAGCGAGCTATGGCGCTGAACCAGGTACCAGCACGCTTGGACGGGGCAGCACTGTTTTAGGCCCGATCTTCCAGTGTCCTGGTGGTGCCTTCGCCGAATTGATCCGTTTTGCTCCCGCGGAATCGAATTTGAACTTTTTGAACGCGCTTCAGTTCCTGTTGCTCGTGATCATCGCTATCCAAAAAGCGAACATCGGTCCTTCGGATCGCGTACGATTTCACTTTGGCCCCATCCGCTAAATACTCTGATTTCCTCAAAAGTCGGTGCTGGGCGAAGTCGAAGTTAAGGAACTTGTGCAGGCTCTTGAGGAATTGTAGTGTGATGGGTAATTTCGGGTTTGTCGGGGGATCTTCTCGGCGCATACCAGTGATGGCGAGCTGGTGTCCTGGGGTAAGTCCAACGCTGTATCCTGCAAAATCGCCGATGATACCACGACACGCGGCTGATCTTGGCGAGCACGGTTGAGGCAGAGTTGCCTGTCTTGGAGTTGCTCCATCCGAACTTCCAGCAGTAGGTAGCAAAAAAGGCGAGTTGATATGAATGGTGCGCTCGCTCTGCGGGGAGCCACTCCGGTAAGTGCAGAAGTTGACACCACTTCGTCCACTGAAACCAGGTCCCGGCATATTTGGTGGCCGACGTCGAGGCCAATGATTTGGCTTTAAGCTCGCTGAAAAGTTCCGGTGATCGCTGCCATGACACAGAAAAGTTAGTCCAGCGTCTTTTGAAAGGTTCCGTCCAGGCTCGTGATGCTGTATCCGCCATCCAGTTGGTTGACCCGGACAAATGATCAGCCGACACTCGAAGGTTAAAGTAGACTTCAGCGAGGCCAATGGCCCTGTTAATCTCTTGACTGAGTGCGTTGTTGGAGTGCAAGCGATTGCACCACTGCACTGCTGACATGTTGTCGCTCCAGCATTTCACGTGCACCATGCTGCCGCCGGACGATTCGTACCAGATTGGACCCCATGTCCAGAGTGCTAGAGCCATGCACAAATGTTCGCGCACATTAATGGAGAAGTGATGGTCCGGCGAGGTACTGCTATCCATGAGGATCTCCTCGTCAGAATCAAACTTCAGCTGGGTAAACTTAGAAGCCGCTGGATCGAGAACTGCAAGTCCGCTATTTGACGATTCCATGTACAGCTCAACGTTGGGCGCTGGCAGGTTGCCAAACATGCTAACGGGGAGTGCTGCGAGATGACCGAAGGCTAGAATATTCTGAAACCATAGTATATCCTGCACGGCCCCGTCGGATAATTGCATCCATGCAAATCGAGGTGCTCTTGATGTCAGCGAATGAAGCTGCTGATAAAAAGGTTTCGACGTGCTGACACAAGTTCCAACGTGACGTAGCGACCCCAAAGCTTTTGAAGCTCCGTCTTCGTTGTGGATCGTCGTGACAACATGGCTCAAACCTGTTGAAGAGCCTTCGCTATCTTATCAGCTGGAATTGATACAGTCTGATCAGTTGTGTTCCACAGTAATCCTAGAGCCACCAATTCCGAGTACCACCCCGAGAACTTAGCTTCGTTAATGGATCGTGGGTCGAGCACTGCGAGCATGGCGTGGCGCAACGTAGATTCGGCTCGGTGTAGCCGGTCTCCAACGTCAAGTTCGACTAGGATATGGTCGTCAACCCATTCGTAGCCGAAGAAAGGCTCATTGTCATCGGATATAGATACTGATGCCGGGGAATTGGTTGACATGAGCCATGAGATGGCTCGACCGAACAACCCGTAAAACGGTGGAGAGCCGGCCCATCCAAAAGGTGCTGTGAGGTCGATCAACAAGATGTTCAGCTCCTTCACGAAGGCGGCCATCCGAAACACTTGAGACGCAATCGTCCGAAGATGCCTGTAAGCACCGCGTACATCGCCTTTCAGAATTCGGATGCAAGTGGGGTCACCCTGTTTCGCGAGATATTCAATGCGTCGGGCGATCTTTGTGATAGCCTCGTACTTGATCGTTGGCACGGAGTCTATCTTGAAGGAGGAGTTGGTTGACTCGCCTTCAGGGTAAGGCAAATCGTGAATTGTCCTCACTTCAATCGACGGGTCGACACCTTTCTTCTCAACGGCACCTAGTGGGCTGCGTATCACTGACGGCCAGTGCGAAAGAATGTCGACTTCAACTACCATGTACTGCCCGCAGTCTTGGTCTTCACGAATGCTTTTTGTGACTGCTCTTAAATGGCGACACAGGACCCATGATTTCGGGGAAGGGGTCGACGCGCTGGTGGTGTAGATGACCACTGAGCTTCGACACCATGCGGCGCAATTTTGACGAGTGCTTCGAGATGTGGATATCCGCGAAGGACTTAACCAATCGAGCGGTGTCTAATGCTTTGTTCGGTCTGGTATCTTGATCTGTCTCGCCTCGGACAAATCGAACCGAGTCTTCGATGCTGAGCCGCCGAGCACGGATGGTGTTGGACAATGAGCTGCATGCGACTTGATCGAATCCTTACGACGTCGCATCCTCTCGTATCCCCAGCTCTCGTGCAGTTGGGAAATTCTTGCTTCTTCGCAAATAAGTTCTGTGTCGAGAGCGAGATTAAATACTTGTATCGGTTATATTGGCTCTCACAGCCTCGTCTCTTTCGAACTCCAGCTTTCTAAGTGATGCAAAGCTTCCATCTTTATACCATGTGAGCCACGACGCTTGAACTTGCTACAAAGATGAATAACACTAACACTCTTGAAAAGAAGTAGTCCTACCTAAATAAACATATTTCTAGAAGCCCTTGGCGATCCCTCGCTACATGATGCGGTGCCACGTTCAATGTATCCGACTGCCTTTTCGCGATTGAGCCGATCTTGATTAATCTCGACTATACCGACTAATCGCACAAAACGTTAGTTGTAATCCTGTATCCTATATAATAAGTAGAAGCGTACCAGTAACACTATGGACCAGCGGCAACGCACACCAAGGAGCCGTCTACGCTGAGGGTCGGGTTTCAGCCGAAGGATAGGCATCGTTTTGGTAACTTCGTCGTTGCTATGGCCGAATGCATTCTTTAGCGGGGAGGGGGGTGTTATGCGCCGCGTTTTGGGGCCCCGCGTGACCAGACATTTATCGATCAAGCCGCTGTGTGCAGCATCACACTTAGCAAACGTTAGCTAACCGTCAAAGACACCGTATTGACTAGTAGTTACCTTGACCACCGAGAAGAGGGTCGGTATCACGTCGCTAAGGCTTTCCAAGCAGCATTGCATCGATATTTGCACGCCAACCCTTCGCAGAATATATTCAAATACGTACAGTGGGCTGTATTTCCCTTCGACCTGTCCGGGGGGGGGGGGGCTGGGACGCTAAGCCATAGAGTACTAAAGCAACGTTACCCCGTCACGCGTCAGCGGAAAATACTGAAACCACGTACCGGTGACTGGGTATCGCAACTTCGCATGCTTGTGTTTCTTTGTTGCGAGCTTCTGTCTCTTGTGCTCCGTGTCTTTCCGATTCGCAAACGGCGCGAAAGCCCGAAATGTCGAAAAATCTTGAACAACGAATTATACCCCCCCCCCGAGCTTAGCAAAATCCTTCCTAATCCTGCGATCGGTGGAAGTGACTTGACATTTGTATAGAATAATTAGATTAAACTATGCCTGATTTCTTATACTCTTATACTGTAGTATACAGGATAAGAAAAGTGGTTACCTTGCAGAAAATAGGAAGCGGGGCTAGAGGAGTTAAAACGAAACATAACCTTTACCGATGCAGCACCCGTGGTTAGTGTGACGAAAATAGGCGTTAGCAAGCAAAATGTGGGTTGCAACTCGCTCTCACTGCGGGTTTATACGCATATGGGAATTGCTGCTCAAAACCTTTCGCGCATGGTGGGGGTGAATATAAGGCTGGTATCCTACGTCCCAAAAGATCAATAAAGTCGCCGGACATTGCATGAATGATGTCAACGAACTTTTGTCCAAACGTAAGTAGATCGGTGGGACTATTTATAACTACATTAGGGTTGATCATAATTTAGGACAGTGATAAGAATTTAATACATACATAATAGTTTAGGACGTTACTAAGCACACGATGGAAAGGGTAGGATCAAACTTACATGGAAAAGATGTAAGTAGATTTTTGCATTATCAAATCTGCAACATCCGTGCGCGTGGTCTGTCCAGTTTGTGGGAAGCCTTTACCGAGTGTTCGAACGCATATTGTAACCAAATCCTGTATCGAGCATCGCTGCACAGAGATGAAGACTCAACGCGTAGATGCTGCTCGAGAGACGAAACGAGAGTTCGGCCATCTGTACTCCGAGGCACGCCCAAAAGCACTCCGCGACTCACGTCTGCGTATTCTAGGTCAAGCGGTTGTGCTCGGTAGTGGTGGTGCAGGAATAGTCGCCATTGGTATTCTGGCCAGCCCACGCGCTACACCACCAAGGTCCCCTTCGGCAACGGTTGCACGCCCGCCTTCGCCCGCCCTACTCTGTGCACCGCCTGTGCGACCTCCATCACCTCGCGAGCCCCCTGTTATCAATGTGACAATCACCTTAAAATGCAAGATTATATTTTTTAATTAAAAAGCGTTAGTTTTTATTTTTAATATACATTTTTAATATAAAATTTATATTAAAAATTTGTTTAATTGTTAACTTTTTTCCATGTACTAAAGTTACATATACTATGTAAAAGAAGAACACAGAAGGTGGCGGAGGCGCGGGCACTTGTCCAGTCTGTTTGGAGGCGCCCAGCAACTTCGTCACGCCACGAACATCTACATACCAGTTGTGTGCAGATTGCATATCGAGTCTCATTGCTCGGGCGTTGATCAACAACCGCATCCTCAAGTGCGCTATCTGCAGGCGCAACATTTTCCTCTTGTCTGTTCGGTACCGTAAATCACGGCGGTCATGTAACATACGGTAATATCGCTTTGCATGGTAAAAGTATGCCGGCCTGTCTTTTTTGCTACGACGACAAAAATCCTAAAGTGACACCTCTTCTTACAACCAACCTCCGACTGCATTGATTGTTCTTATGTTTTGCCAACTTCTCCTTCACTAGTAGGCGTTGGTGTCGCGAAAAACCCTCTCTCATCGCCCGTCGCAATGAGACCGGCGTTTACAAAGCCGTTACAGATAGACTCTGTGTCGACCTCGTCCCACGCCTGCAGCACTGAAGCGGTAATATGCCGTCGCTTCTGGGCTCCATCCGTAAAGGTACCGTTTTCAATAACAAACTTAGTGTAGAGATCTCTTAGCCTATCCTTGAAGGGCTTCATAACGGCGATGTCCATGGGCTGGGCTAGTCCTTTCACCCCAGGAGGCACGTAGACCATACGCTGCTGTGCGCGTGGTCCACGAGCTGAGTCCGGATAAACTCCATCTTGTGTGTCATGAGGCTATCAAGCGCCAAGACGCTTGGTCCTCGAATGTCGGGGGTCCACACTTTGTCGATCCATTCTTTCATGACCTTCCTGTCACAATATGCCCTGGCCTGGACCGTATAGTAGCCTCTGTCCCAGTCGTAGTGCTCGTCCTCCTTCAACTCCTCCTGGACTATCGCACCTGGTGTCGCTGCGAACACGATCATCGGTCGCAGCTTACGACCTGTCGCAGAGGCACACAGTTACACCGAGGCTCGGAAGGAGTCAGGCGCCGTCGCTGTAACAAAACGTAACAGAGATTCAGTCTGCAGAATAAAATTAATCCCATTAATCGCATTAATAGACTCACATTGAATAACATCCACCGTTCGAGCTCCGACAAACTCAATCGTACTATGTGGATTCATATCCACGCACACCGAGGTCTGGTCCATGTTGAAGACGTAGTCGTATCTATCTGGCATCCCGATAGGAAAGAACCCAGCGCTTTCAACGTGATACAGCATTGACTGCGAGAAACGATCAGCAACAATTTAATGAAGAGTTAGTAAATCAACAATAAAACATCTCTAAAATATGTTTTACCTGTATTTCAGGCCGTATAACGCGGCCTCGGTGCGTGATCCGTCGGTAAGTAAGTAGGTTGCGGCGTAAGAAACGAATATGTACATTTTAACCGCGTCGCGGCTTTTTGATTCGACATAGCGGGGGTCAAAGTATGCGAGAGCGTAGCGGATACATTCTGTAGTGATGCAGAAGTATTTAGCCCCTCGCATGTACCTAATCCAGCCGAGTAAACTAAGAGCAGCAAACGTTAGAAACCTATTAAGAGCACTCATTGCACAATCATCGTAGCCGTACCGTTGTTCGTTCTCTGCGGAGACTGCCGCTTACTGAACCTTAGTGCCTATAAAGACAGCTTTCGATTTAGCGGTCTGCAGCGCCGCCAGCCGCTGCCCCCAACGCCATATTGTTCCTCGTGTGACACCGTAGGACTTCGCGACGGCCTCGATCGATTCACCAGAGCCGATGCGCTCTAGGGCACGCAGTTTTCGGCGTTCTTTGTGCTAAACTTCCTGGTCCCCGTCATCGGAGAGATGGTGGAATGAATGTCCCCTCGCTCAGTAGGGACTACCCCCATGTTGGCAGCAGCAAACTTTTTACGAGAGTTTTTACACAACCAAAGTGAACTTTTTACGACGTTACATGATCGCCGTAATTTACGGTATTTGATGACTTCATAGTTTAAGTATATACATTATTAGAGGTTTCATAAGTTTTACTTAGTTGGTACGTCAAAATTACAAGTCGCCCGCTTCACAAACAAGCTCTGAAATTTTGTAGAGATATGAATGTAGTGTGGAGAGCCCAGTTGCACGCTACAGAGCATCTACTGCGCCGGCTTCGCAGCCGCAGCATCTGGTAAGTTGACTTGAAACTATTCTGCAGTGTCCGATCAACTCCAGCATTGGTTATAATTTTTACTATCAACGTTTTGTTGCATGGTTGATGCTGTATTGTGGCATTTTTTTCTTTTTATTAAGCGAACTAATTCATAGGAGGGCGTGGACCGCAGAGGTCACTTGAGGTCGGTGACACACCCGTCAGCTACGTGGCCGAGCACTCGCTCAGCGATAAGCCAGGGTGCACCACCATCGAGGGGCTTGGCTCGCAAGAGCGATGGTTTAGCTGGTCGCACTTCAAACACTTCATTAGTTTACCGGTACTTTTGCTAATGTCGAGCTTGCCGATTTTCAGTGTTCGCATTCATGCTTAGCTAGCCTTCGTGCCGGCGTAGTGCTGCGATGATTGGCCTCGTCAAGATACTTTCACGCAACATCAAAATCGTACATAAGCGGAGAGGGACGACGGCACAGGTAACATTCACGTAATTTATGAGGTTCTCGGGTATTATTTATGAAGAGTAACACTGTACAGTATAAACCGTTTCAGCCTCGCACCCTCCATCGCCGACTTCATGGCTGGACTTGAATAATTGACGGGCTTACTTGACCACGACTACATTGAGTCGATCAGAAACGGGACTGCTAAATGGGGTGAGTTGGAGCTTTTCGCAGCATCCAGATTGCACAGATGCAGCATTGAAGTGAAAACTTTGAACGACAACTGCAAAGTGATTTCCGAGTTCACCTACACTGTTCCTGAGGCAACTGGGAAGATATGCCTTGCTCGACTGGGCCCTCAGTTTGCGTTGGACGTAGCAGGAATGCGAATATAGCTTAGAGACCACGACCAACCTTCTTTTTTTTTAGATTTACTTCAATACAACGCCTACCTTTTGCATCCTTCAGAGTTTCGTAGTTTCACTTGAATAGAACGCCTAGGTTTTTTATTCAAATAGAACGCCTAGGCGTCAAGACGGTAGTCACAAGCTCGGGAAAAGCTTGAATGGCCGACACTCGCCCGGCCATTTTAGGTTTTCGTCGGTACAGAAGAGTTAAAGATGACCTACTCAATCGACATGCGTTGGAGAGGGATCGTGCTCATGTACGTATATTCCATAGACACAGCGACAGTAGCTAGTGTTCTAGGTCTATCGGTGCGTAGTTTACGCCGCTGGTACCGTCGCTTTCGTACGACAGGAAACGTACTGAAGAATGAACCAAGGACCAAGACGTCAAGATGGCCAAGTGAGGTGTGTGCATTTGTACGATCGTATGTACAAAACCACCCTTGCTTCTACTTCGAGGAGCGGTGCCTCGAGCTGCGAGCTAACTTCCGAGACACGATCAGCCTGTCGGACTCAACTATCTGCCGAGCACTTCGCTTCGACCTCAACCTAACCAGGAAGGTGCTCACAAAGCGGGCACGAGAATGTGTGCCTAGTGAGCGACGTGAGTATGTGGCTCGGCTTCTGCCCTTCTATAGTGGCCCCGACCAGTTCGTCTTCATTGACGAAACGTCCAAGGATGGAAGGTATATTTCATACTTGAAGTTTTATTACTGGGAATTACTGACCTAACTAAATTGATGCTTATCTTAATACTCGCTGGATCTCTTCTTCGTTGGTACGGCTGGTCAACCCGGAATACCCCTGCCCAAGTGACCCTACCGTTCAGTAGGGGAAAATCTCCGCCCCCCTCCCCCGCAATACTAAATATCTAAGCGCCAAAGTACTTTTGAGTGTACTACCAGCAGCCAACCGGCGATAGACATTATCAGCTGCTTTAGGTAGGACACTCGCGCGTTGGCACGCGCCTGCGGACTTAGCGACGGCACTTCGGGGGGCCCGCCCCTCTCTCGCTTTGCTCGGGGAGCGCCGCTGCGCGGCCTGCCCCACCCCCTCGTGCCTTACGCTAAGTACTCGGCTTCGGCCAGGCGCGGTGTCTGGATTAGATATTAACTCCTACTTAGACATACCTCATCCGGCCCACGCACCGACCATTGCAGACCTCCACTTCGCTTCGGTTGCAAACGGTCTCTCTGAGGCCTCTTAGTGAATTAGCTAGGTGCATCATCAATTATCATCAAGGTGCCATCATTTGGCGAAAATGGTCATCGTTTGTCTACATTTAACGAAAATGTGCCATCATTTGGCAAAAGTCTGTTGCGTGGTCGTAACGTATAACTCGGTTTACCTTTCTGGTACTACTGAATTGTGAGTAGACTTCACTGACTTCCGAGTAATGCCACAAAAATCTTATTTGTGACTTAGGAAAGATATCACACCCGGCATCGCCAGAAAGACACAATATGCACGTATGTGAGGAAGCAACGCATTGAGCAATTTATGCGGACTTGACCAACTAATAGAGAATTCGGGCGATCTCAGAAAACTAAAGAATAATTATTCTAAAGGTTTGTAGCACGTTATTTGAGCACGTAGATGACATCCCACCATGCAACGCCTTCAGAGTGGAGTCAGTAGTTGCCTGCTGACGCAGAGCACGAGTTCAAATGAAGTCTATGTCCTCGAAAGTCCGAGTGCATGACTCCTCCGCACACGAAAGTAAGGACCACCCCTGGTCTTCCAGTCAGCAAGATGCCAACCCAGCAGCTTCAACGACAACTCTCAGTTGACAGGGAGCAACTCGTGGGCAGAGCGGAGTAGGGACAGGTGCCAGTTAACTAACCTTGCTATCCATAGCTCCGTGAATCAGCATCAGTGAACTGCAGCACGCTCGACATTTATGAGCTTGGCCCCTACGGACGACCTACCGGTAATTTCATGCACTAGGCCCCTTGCCCTTATTGACTGGTGGCCCATGCCATTCAGCTATAGAGAATTCTTGAGTTCTATTTCTCCTTTGATTCGTTTCAAATACAATAGCGCTTCCTTGACGTCGCTTGACGTCGTACTACATGTATGCCCACAGTGATGCAAATGCAATCACTAAGTACGAATTAGAGTGGTTTATGTACGGTACTACCAAAGTACTTCACCATTTCCCACCCTAGTCACAAAATTTTCAAACCAATGACACGAGGCCAAACGGGATTTTCCGAGAGGCCGGAGTGAGTCGCTTGACGTGGCAGAAATCTGCACTCTGATTGGCTGGTTGATGGATTCAGCCCCGGCTGCACCCGTGTGACATGGTGTTCGCCAGACTTCGGCGGTGTTCCGCGGAACGAGTGTGGTGAGATCGAAGATGGGCCCTTCAGACTTGGAAGCTCGCGTTTCAGGACGAGAATCCCTGGAATCGAGTGTTACGTCTAAGTCGCCCCCGTCCTCAAGCGGGTTGACCCTCGGGATGCCTAAAACGCCCCTGCGAACGTATTGCAGCTGGCGTCCCGCCTCGCTTCGATAGAGACCCACAAACTACCTCGCGCACCCGGAACAAGCTCAAAGCCTCGCAACACAAGTCGCGCCCGCTGGTCCCCTGGAACCGGATGCCGGAACCCAAGTGCTGCAGAATCAAGGATCCCTGAAACGCACCCTCGGATTCAAGCCTGAAACCAAGCGACGATGACTGACCTGATTTGTACCCAGAAGTCACTGACTGAAGAGTGGGATGAAAAATCCAGTCTACTTCGAGGTCGGCGTATACAACCCCCCCCCAAGCATACTCAAGTCAAGATATTCACGAAGATCGCACGCAAGGAACACGGAAGAACCCAGAAGAACCCAGAAGAAAATAGCCTTTATATTGAGCTTAGCGATAATCTAGCAGATAACAATCAGAGAGTTCGTTTTACCCCCTACTGCGCAAGTCGAGAGTCACTGCCAGCCAGGAATCGGGTCCGTAGGTCGCCAATGACACGGTCGTCGCGGAGCTCCCCACCATCATCAAGTCCATCTGCGTGGGGATCTTTTACTCGAGCGTCTGAAGTGATCCACGCATTCCATATCCTAGTTGGGCCCATTGCGTGTAGGTAAGGGTGGTGTCCCATTTCATGTTACTGATTGAGCTTGGGGAGATTTATTAGCGGTTGTCCCCTGAGTGTTTGACTTTGAGACTGCATTCGTGAGAGAGGATTGTATTGGATTGTGTATATTTCCCTCGTTAGAGGGTGGTGCGCGTTACGAGAGGCCCCAGAGTTGACCAGTACTCTGGAATCGGCCTAGTCGACTGGCGTAAGACCCACCGCCCAAGGGTCAAAGAATAAGTGGCGGCTGTTTGTTGTGTATAACTCTGTATTGTATTGGTTTATCGGAAGCTGGGTGTATTCTGGGATCTCCTCGTGGACCTACCAGTTTACTCATCTCGTTGCGCCTCCGGTCCCCTCGCCATTGAGTAGTGTGTTCAAGTGGACGTCACGCTCAACTGGTTAACTGCCTATTTGTATTGAACAACTCACTTGGTGATCGATCCAGGCCCCCCAAAGGCAAACGACGCCGATAGGGATTCCCAAGGTGACACGCCATCCCTGGAACTTGGTTTCAAGGAACTCTGGTTTCAAAGGACTGTGGTTCCAGGGACACCCCCTCTAGAGGCTTTGCAACACCAAAGCCCGGGCTACCGCTATACAAAACCTCCTGGACGGTTCAGGTTTGCACCGAGCCTCGTCACAGCTGGTGCGCTTGTGTGGAGTAGCGGCCTCGCAGAAATCGCGGAGTTCGCCCTCGCACAAACCCGACGCGTCCAATCTGCGGTCGCGACGGGCAATTTCCCGGATCTTGAGTAGCGTATCTTCGAATATAGAGCCCAAGTCTTCGCAAGCTTCAGAGTTGGGGGGGGGGGGGGGGGTTGAGTGGACGCTTGTTCCTTGTCTTAGGGCGTCGGTTGTTCCTTGGGCGTGCGGACTTATCGGGCCGGCGTTTCCTCGGAGATCCCGTCGGGCGTGCGGCGTTATCGGGCCGGCGTTTCTTGGGGCTTGTTGCGTGGCGTTATCGGGCCGACGCGGGGTCTTGTGCACAGCGGTTATCAGGCCGTGCAGTCCTTCGTCTAGGCTGCGCGTTATCGAGCGCCTCCTAACCGGTATACGTTTTACGTGCCTTCGTTTCCAGCACGGGGTTTGAGGGGGGGGGGGGAGTGCCCGAGCCAGCGAGCGACGGGGGACCGCGTGTTCCTTGCGGCTCTGCTTGCCGACGCTTGGTGGGTTTCAAGAACCTGGCGATCTTCCGGAGGGGAGAGGTCTGAGTGGTTCAGAGAAATTTCGGGACTGAGTCCTTACCCTATCCTATGTCCTTGCTACTGGCTACTCTGTACTACTGCTTGCTAAGTCTACCGCTCTCTACCTATCCTTACTTCTGTCGTGCTTGCACTACCGTCCTTCAACCTGATTTGTGTGGCGTAATCACAACTTGAGCTCGACGGGATTTCCTCGACGGGATTTCCTCGACGGGATTTCTCGACGGGGTTTTCTCGACGGGGTTTAGGGTTGACGGGTTTTAGGGTCGACGGGGTTTGCACGACCGGGCGTATGAACCGGCTCGTCGAATCAGCCAGAATTAGCCTGATTCCACCGCCGGTATGCGTGTCACACAGCCCATCACCCCGTTAACATTTCTGGCCATTCCGACGCGTCGTATTCCATCCGACGCTCGTCGGCTGCCATCTTTCCCGGCACTTCCCGTCACTCGTTCTCTGGCGCGACATCTCGTGGGGTGCTATTCCACACGTGCCCGGATTTGGGGTCCTCGGATTTCACCGACTTGTTTTTATTTGTAGGAATTGATTAGTTGGGCATCGTTAACTTCTAACCAGTGTTTATGGCGAGAGGACGAGGCAAACAAGATGGAGGGCGTGGTGATGGAGGTCGTGGTGAGGCGACGCGTCACTCGCGCCACACGCAAGGACTGCCTGCGGAAGAGCACAAGGACCTGGATGTCATCAGCCGGGAGAATCGTGCGCGGAAGAAGGCAGAACGGGACGCCAAAGCGGCTGCAGAGCAAGAGCAGAAGGCCACAGAGAATGCTGCCCAAGACGACCAAGTGTCGACGGAGGCGGCAGAATCGGCCCCAAGTTCAAGCTCCAAGCCTGGAGGTGTCGAAGAAGAGCAGGCTCAGAACCCTGAGTCTGCGCCGGCATCTGAGGGAGGCGTCAATGTGGGTGAGCCCCCGGCGGCGGATCGAGTTTTGGACTCTCCGCCGCCGGATCAAGATGTGGAAGTGCTCAAGGTAGTTCCAGCCAAGGTCAAGGTCGAAGTGATCGAGATCGAGGATTCGGAAGCCGAGGCGGAGTCAGCGCTTGAGGATGCGGATGCGTCTTCGCACTCGCCGCAGAGTTCGTCAAACCCGCCCCGTCATCGTCGCAGGATCAAGCCTCTGGATCCAAGGTGTTGCCCCAAGGTGATGCCTCGAGCCCGGCTCCAGCACCTGAAGGCCAGAACGCGGTATTGCGTTCGAGCCTAAGTCCAAGTGCGAGCGAGGTCCAGCTTGATGAGACGGCGGCGAAGAACTTCGTGGCTCGACAAGTGTATCGCTGGGAGCAGATGCGTTCTGGACGCGTCGTTCCACCTTCGGTTGAGTACGCTTGGCCGACTCCGCGAGACTTCACGGCCTGGCAAGAAGCTACCATGGTGACGTCGGAATACTTGCGGAATCGAATGGCTGTGGACGATCGGGATGCGGCTTGGATCTCCGAGCTGCGTCCTGAGCGCAGAGTTCTCGGGGTCGCTCAAGCTCTGACGGCACTTGCCATTCCTCCGGCCATGATGACCGCGCGCGAGTGTGCGGCTGTTCTGGAGACCTTGCTCTTTGAAGCTGGATTCGAGTTCGTGAATGCGGTTCCAGACTCGTTCCTGACACACGCGTCCAAGATCAACCCTGGATACGTGCGATCGGTTGCTGGAGAACTTCAGCAAGTGTTGACGATTGAGCTCATCGAGTGGAAGCAGCTCATTGCCGGCATTCCATACAAGGTGGTGCCGGCTGTGAAACCGGAGAGTGCGTTCAACAAGTCTTCGGACCAAGGTGCTCAGTCTCAAGGTGCAAAGGATGATCTATTGGTGGAGGATTATGAAGCCGAGCTACTCGGGCGAGCCTTTGTGTCGCAATGTCGGATGGCTGGGATCATGGCTCTGCGCAGCCCGCGAGGGTCGCCGGAGAATGAACCTGAACCCAAGCGCCCTCAACGCCGACCTGCTCGTCCGCTCAGCAGCTCAACTCCGTCAGATCACTCCCTGGTACCGTCGTCGAACGTGAGCCTGAACTCGGCAGCCCGTGTGATGAGCGTCCAAGACTCTGTCCCGGACCCGCCGTCCAGTGGCATCTCGGATTCGGTTCCAAGTATGATCGGTCCATCGGGAACCTCGGACAACTCGCCTTACACTACGTCGTTCGGGACGCAGTCGTCCAGGGAGAGCTCGTCGTCGTCGTCGCTGATGTCTCTGGGTCACGGAGCTGCGTCGCACATGCGTCTTAAGTTCTGGACCGATGGTCATGAGCGTCCAAGCTGGTAGAACCATGTCTGCGCTTCCCGATTCAGGGATGTTCGTGACTCGAACGGTGATTCCAGCACGAAGGACGCTCCCGGATCAAGAGGACGTCGACATAGCCGAGATCGAGAGTGCTGAAGCGCCAAGCAGCCGGACCACATCCAAGCATCGGTCGTCGAGAGCGCGAAGCGTGAAGACGGAGAAGTCTGAGCCCTCACACAGTGAGTCGGGCTTGACGTCTGAAGGCCGTCACTTCTCGTCTGCGAGTTCGCGTCATGGCCGGTCGCAGAGGAGTCGTTCCAGCAGGACAAGTCGTTCGATGCGCTCCGGATCAAGGTCTTCGTCCGCATCGTCGGGTGCAGCGCAAGTCGCATTGAACCTCATGCGCCAGTTGCAAGAGCAACAGACTGCGTTCCAAGCGCAGCTCAGCCAAGCGCAACTAAACATGCGTCTGGAGGTGCAGCCCGAACTCCAAGGTGCCGGCAACGAGATCCACGCGTTGAAGGAGGAGATGGTCCGAGTGAAGGCGGAGAAGTCCCAAGTGGAGACGGCATTAGCACAGGCTGAAGCGTCCCGCGCCGAAGCCGAACAACGTGCCCGAGATCAAGTGTTGGAGGACCTCTGCAAACCGGAGACGTCCCTTCATCCCTGGTCACATGCGTCCACCGTTGAACTCACGGACTACGAGCGAGTGGCCATTGACTCCACGCTTGGAACGCATCCAGAGGTTGCTGAGATTGCGGCTCGACACCTGCGCGAGCAGCACGAGGCAGACCGAGAGGACTTGGAACGACGTTGGAAGCAGCGTCTGGACGATGTTGAAGCCGAGCACCAGCGCGCTGACGCCGACCGTAGGGTTTAGGGTTTAGGGTTTAGGGTTTAGGGTTTAGGGTTTAGGGTTTAGGGTTTAGGGTTTAGGGTTTAGGGTTTAGGGTTTAGGGTTTAGGGTTTAGGGTTTAGGGTTTAGGGTTTAGGGTTTAGGGTTTAGGGTTTAGGGTTTAGGGTTTAGGGTTTAGGGTTTAGGGTTTAGGGTTTAGGGTTTAGGGTTTAGGGTTTAGGGTTTAGGGTTTAGGGTTTAGGGTTTAGGGTTTAGGGTTTAGGGTTTAGGGTTTAGGGTTTAGGGTTTAGGGTTTAGGGTTTAGGGTTTAGGGTTTAGGGTTTAGGGTTTAGGGTTTAGGGTTTAGGGTTTAGGGTTTAGGGTTTAGGGTTTAGGGTTTAGGGTTTAGGGTTTAGGGTTTAGGGTTTAGGGTTTAGGGTTTAGGGTTTAGGGTTTAGGGTTTAGG